>NC_051180.1:79685956-79843456 GCF_013339695.2 Rhipicephalus sanguineus
CCCCCCCCCCCCCCGCGCACCGGAAACAAGCGTCTAATGGCGCCCCGAGGCTCTGACCATGGGCCGGGCATCGCGCACCCGCAAACATTTTGCTGAGGCGTGCGCTCTCTCTCGCACTAGTTTTAGGTGTCCACTTTCGGCAACCAACGTCGTTTACAGCGGCAGTAAAGAGGACAGCCACGTAGGGCGCCCGAAATGGCGTTCACGGTACCTATCTCCCCAAATGTTCACAGAAAGCGCGAGCGCACGCTTGCACATCCCCGCCGCGAGAAAAGGTATCCGGTGCAGTTTTCGCACCCTTAGATGCTGTGAGGTTTCGTGATACGGTTACACGTAGCGAAGGCGGTGGCCCGGTCTGCGGGGCGCTAAGAATGCGCGATGTTTGGGAGATGTAATCTCTCGGCGGTTGGCGGTGTTCCACCTACACAATACGTATACCGCGCCCCCCAGCGCTATTTCTTAAAAAAAGTTTCCACCTTCGAAGCGAAGTCGACAAAGGAATGTTCACGACGCGTCTCTTGGCATCTGACCCTTAGTGCTACTGTGCCTACGAAACGACACGTTTTATGGGTAAGCTTCCAACGGTTGACGAGCGGCGCGTTTTTGGAAGACACGTCTCAAGCGAATGCTCGATTTGGACTCGATAAGAAATTTGGCGGCTCAGTTACTATGTTAACGTTGTCTGTTGCAACCGTTAATGCGACTGCCGTAGGTGCCGTAAATGTTTCAACACCCCTGGTGCAGAAGGCGTCGTAAAGAAATGGCGCGAATGCTTCTGCAACGTTAGTTAATGATTACGGTCATATCCGTGACCGGGGAAAGCTGTAAGAACTTTAGACATTGTTTCCGAGTATGATGTCCCTACAAACACGCGCACTGTTAGAATTCGAAGATTTGGACCGCGATATGAAGGTAGTTTTCCCACGGTAGTAGTTGTGTACTCAAAATTTCACTCGAGAAGATAGGAAAGCGTATAATTCATGAACTTTAATGCACGCAACCTTAGAGTTGTGTACAAGCAACGTTGGCGCACTACTTATCTACAAACAGCTCCGCCTACTCTGGAAAGCTGTTCATTTTCGAGACTAACAGAAAACGCGTATGGCAATTTCGTTAAAATACATCCTCTCTTTTCAACTTTTTTCGGTCGTTTCTACAAGATTTTCTTTTCGTGCTCTTTCCGTAGCTTTTGCGAAGAAATCTGTTGCATATTTGCTTACTTTGTGGGTGTAATATTCACTACCCTGATCACTACTGTTTTCCCTGAGTACGAAATAGTAGAATAGATGGGATGAGGTAGTTACTCATATAACAAGTACAGATAAACACGTTACACGCATCCTAACATCCACATTAACAGTTAATATAGCCCGGCATTTAGCTCCGTGACTTCTTTCTTTCAGGAACTACAGAAATCGGGCCACGCATATGAACTTTATCTGCTTCGGTTTCCATGGTTGGTGAAACAGCGCGCAAGTCTTGCGAGGATAGCAAAGAGCCAGTCAGATCTCATTTCCCTTGCAGCAATGAACTAAATTTCGGAACGTTACATGCCAGTATCACAAAGCGGTAGCGAGGCGCGCTACAGTGATGGACTTTGTGGTAATCTTGAAGACATGGGGTTCTTTATAGTGTACATAGAGATAAGTAAACGAACATCACTTTAGAGTGACAGGAAGGCTTAGCGTTACGCTTGAACTCCTCAGACTGCGTTCGACGTACGCGAGCGAAACAATGCGTGGTTGTTATACTATACGCGGGTGCAGCGATATATCGAATGTTATGATTGAAATGCCTGAGGTTGTTGAGTGTGTTGATTTGTTTTGTTTATCTTCTCTGTCAATCACAGATTGCGTATAGATTACATCATTTTTCATCCTACTTTTCCCGAGCATCATGCCAGGCACGCCGCCATGCAGACCTCTCCACCATTCATTAAGAAAACAATCTTTTTCTCTTCAAGAAGGTTTTTTCAGGGTTCGTCTGATAATGACTGTCGAAACTGTTGTGCTTACCTTTCAAGAAGAAAGAGTGGAACAGGCATCCGCGATAGGCACAGGACATATGCAGAAAATACCACAATACTAAACAAACTAAAGTGTTTCAATTAGACCAGTGCCTCTAATGAACTTCAGAAGTGCTGTTATTGCATGAGAAATACTGTATTGCCACTACCAAAGCCGGCCTTGATCAAGTCCATGTACTGCAACCGGTCTCCTCTTTAGCGATTTCCTCTGAACATGCCGCGCCACCTAACGGTGCTCCCGCGATACTCCTCCTCATTTTGTGCGGGCTTCGAGATTGCATCGGTCTTGCACACGTGTGTACTGGCGTCGAGAACTAATCTCTCGTTTACCTGCAGTTCCCGCTGACCCGCACGTCAAACCGAAATGTAGAGCCCAAGAGTATTTTCGCAGTCACATTTCACCGAAATTACAGCTCTTTCGCTTGTCCGGTACTCCGGTGTACGCAAAGGAGTTTACTAGCTTGTCCGGTACTCCGGTGTACGCAGAGGAGTTTACTAGCTTGTCCGTATTCCGGTATTTACGGAGTTTGACCGAAGGGGTTTACGGAGTTTTACGGAAGGCGTTTACGGAATACCGGTTACGGACGGTTGCATCGACATCTTGTTATGCTTCGTGCAACAACAGTTGTCGACACGCTGGTTTGTTTTCGCCTTTTGTCCTTGATAAAGAAAGTTTACACCTCATTCGGTGTTAGGCTGCTGCCGTGAATTTACACCAGCAGAGAAGTAGAATGCACTACGCTTCTGCAAAACCAGTTCTATGCTTGTCCAGGTTAGTCTCGGCCCAGCCAGCCGGCAGCACCTATAGAGCCTCTCACGTTACGGCTACGGTATCCGGTATAACGCTAAAGCAAAGAAGTTTGCGGACAAACTAAAACTCTCTATCATCTTACAGTCGAATGACATTTATCATCATAGAGACATCCCACCGCACTGGCACGGTCGCGGCTTAAATCCAGCGGCCGTGGCACTGATGTTCACAGTTGATGAAGAGAATCTGCTTGCCTCCCTTCTAGAGAACTGTTTGTGTTGAAGAGTGGCCTAAAGAGGCTTCATAGATGAACATAATTTGGCCAAAGTAAGATAATAATGGCTGTCGCAATTATATCAGGTTGTTACGTAAATTCCTTTGTCACCTCCGAACCCATTTCATCGCCCGGCGATAGGCACGACCTCGTTGTATGGAACATAATTACACTTAGGAAAGCCACTATTCCTGTTTGCCGGTCTGTCGCCAACTCCATCTTTCGCGCCAACTCAGATACTAAGCAGTTAGGCCTATTCAGCGCCAATATATGTCGTGTTTTTTTGTATATACATTGAAGGAAAAGTAGCCCGAAATTTACAGAAACTGCTGAAACTTTCCTTCCAATGTTTTAAAACGGAGCAAACATAAAAAAAGTCGGTTCACAGAAAGTAGCTAAGTAAGCCTTTCTGTACGCTGGCCGTTGCTAATGCTGTTTTCGTGTATAGCTTTTTGTCTCCCGAATATCTTCTCTGTCCTTTTCCCATTTCTCTTTTTATACGTATCTACTTTTCTTAGATTCCTCGCTCATGGAGCGAAGTCCGTTTGTGGAATCCAATGGCCGCTGCTTTTCGCAAACCTAATGACGCCTTGGCAAGCCCTGCTCGCGAGAACCAAAAAAAAAAAAAAGAAAAAAAAAGAGACTGAAAACTCTCACCGACTTGTCGACTGCTGCTAAAACCAAGAATTGCGACTCCCTCGTGGCCCGTTTGATCCTGCAAAAGGAGGAAAGCGTGTTTCTTTTTGCACTCCATCTTAGCTTTTATTTTATTACATTTTTCTTTTCTTGCGCCCCAACCATCAAGTGTCGTGCTCGCACCGCACAATGCAACGTTCACCACAGATAGAGCTGACTGGGACGTCAGAGAGAGAGAGAGAAAAAAAAACACTTGATTTCATTTGCCGTGCATAATCTTCCCCCGACTTTTAAAAGAGACACACATACGGAAGTGATGCGACTCTCATGTAAACAGAATCGAAGCCTCAGAGATATCGCAGGCGTGGAAAGCTCTCTGCTTCTATAGCATGAGCTCGCTACACCAAACCATCGTCGTTCAGCTCCACCCAGCACTCTCTCATTCTTTCTTTTTCTTACTCATTCTCGATGTTTTCCTAAGGCTGGAATCGGAAACGATGAAAAGAAACGATGACTTCGCGCCGACTTGTGACGTTTCGAAAAGGAAGAGCAAGAAGAGAAACAAACAGAGCTACACGAGCCGTGATGTTGCTGAAAGGAATTTCTTTCTCTTTTTCTCCCTGGCGTCTTTCCGGTGGTCACTTGGGGACAATGGGAAGTCATTAGGAGCTTTCGGCCGCGCTTGGATTCCTCCCCGGTCGTGTGCACGCTTTCTTAGACGCCGAGCAACACGTCGCAATGGAGGCTGCACCGGTCGGTCGTCGCTTCTTGCGTTGTCCGCTCGCGTTATTGTTCCGCGACCAGCCTCTCGCGTCTTCTCGGAAAACTTCACCGTGTTGTCTTTATTTCCTTCCCTCTTTTTGTATTAGTCCTTATTTGCGATTTGCTAGAACTGAAAAAAAAAGAAACAAAAATGGCCCTCTATTCTACTTCGTTTATCTGCTGTGCCGCCGCGATACGCTTAGCGATTTACCCGCTTGCCTTTGTCACCGTCTCTGAAAAATATAACTACAAAGGAAAAGATTAGAAAAGTTATCTCTGCGCTTTTGAAGAAGGCGATACCCTGGAGAACGCGAACGCGTTATTTCTTATCAAGTTTAGGCTGCGCGGTATAGGGGGACGGGGGAGGCGTCTTACGGGAGTCTCTGTCGCATCTTCGGAAGAAGTGTTCCTGACTTTCAGTTTATTCTAGTCGAGACATCGAGGCAAAATCGAACTCTTTCTTGCAAAGAGAGGTCGCGGACAAGCCCGGGCACATTGAAGAATAAAGAAGAAGAAGAAGAAGAAGAAGAAGAAAAAGAAGAAAATTCAAGGCATCTGTGGCTGCTGTGTAATTAACCGAACGCATTGCGTGTTACGCACTTACATTCATGTGAGCTTGTAGTGCAAAAAGATGAAGATAAATCGAAAGAAACCATGCCGCTTTGGCCACTTTATAGGTTCTATATGAATGTGACGTGAGTTCGCCAAACTATCCCAGACGGAGTATGTCCATCCATCCATCCATCCATCCATCCATCCATCCATCCATCCATCCATCCATCCATCCATCCATCCATCCATCCATCCATCCATCCATCCATCCATCCATCCTCCATCCGTCCATCCATCCTCATCCATCCATCCATCCATCCATCCACCATCCATCCATCCATCCATCCATCCATCCATCCATCCATACGTGCCACTGATAAGTTCGTGCTCTTCAATGGCAAAAAAAACAGGTAATGGTGGTGGGGCCGGGGGGGGGGGGGGGGGGGGGGGGCTTAATTAGTTTATACATTCGGACAAGGCCCGTCGGCCTGTATCCTCTGACAGACGCCACACGCGGTATTGGGGGCCCTAGGTGTTGCAGCCTGTACGCAGGGGGAGCGTGAGTGAGAACGGAGACCGCCTGCGCACACGCTTCATACACGATGCTTTTCGCTGGTGGCAATACGGTGCACAGTGTCAACCACTCGTCTGGAGCAACCAGTCGGCTACCTCAGCCGCCGTTTTTTACAAAATTATGCAGGGATGGACACCGCAATGATACCGAAACGTAGTCATACCGCATAGGTCTCTTCTGCTATAATTTAAGCACCAACCGAAGCTTGTAGCAAACGCGAGGCAGGAGCTGCGGACGGCGTCAGCGTCTTCAGCTACGCAATCGACCGTGCTAGACAAGTGTTATTCGGGCCGTACGTGTGGCCACACTGCTTCAGTGCTATTCGCATTAACGTTGGCATTGATCGTGAGCTGGGCTCTTCTGTAGACGTATACGTGTAAACTGAAATGATGATAGCCTACGAGCTGTTGATTATGTATTTGGACTGGTGCTATTAGACATTGTGATTACGAAAGCATGAGAGTAACACTAAACCTGGGTAACAGTTACTCGAAGTAATGTTGGAATTTTTCAGCTCAGCTTTAAGTGTGGTATTTGAGCTTAACGGCAGCTTTAGGGCGTACCTTGCGCACATTTTATACAGTTAATTGATATGTTCCCAGCCATCATCGGGCACGACTTATTCGTTTCGCTATCCAATAAAAATAAAAAAATGTTTTTTTTTTTTAAATACGCGGTCACCTGCAACGACAGGGGGGGTTCCTAGAGCTATCTATTTTTCTTTCTCTAGGCTTATTAGGATGTTTGCGAAACTGACACCGGCGAATTATTGAAGCAACTATTTAATTAAGACAAAAATACGAAGTTACTATCGCATTTCTATGACGTTCTCTCGAGTAGCAGGGGTCGGATCAATAATGTTGACGCGAAGCCAGCAGTGTATTGCGGACGCCACTGCAAAGTTTTTCGGGACGTTCGTTTTCAACGAAATAGCTCGCAAGATCTCACCACACCACCAACAACACAGGGACGCTTTAACAAGTGGCGACCGCTGCTCTCGCTTCCGCGAGCTTCTTCTCGAGCGCCTCGCGTCAGCGGAATGGCGCCTCGGCGTGCACTATCGAGACAAGTGCGTTGAAAGGAGAGCAGTGCTTTATTTACATACCTTAATGGTTCACTACAATGCCCACACTGCCTCCTCTCTCTCTCTCTCGCTAGACCTCTCCATCACGCCCTCCCTTTCAGCATTGTACAGGGGCAGAAATTGGGCTCTTAGCCGGACGACCCCTCCGCCCCTCCAACATATACTCTGGGCCCACTTGTTGCCCGGAGTCGAGTGCTCGGAGCCAGGATCGATGGCCTCGCAGCTCCTCCTGGCGAGCGGTGCCGCTGCCGCCATAGAGGCAGGCGACAAAGGAAGCCCGAGAGCGGAGCTCGAAGGAAGTGGGGGAGTACCGCACCGCACCACTACTCCGACGACGACGAAGAAGACCAAGTCCGGCTGCGCAGAGGCGAAGGCAACGCCCAGGTCCTCCATCTCTTGAGCGTTTTTGGTAGGGGGGGAGTAAGGGCCTGTCGCTCCGAACATGTCGTCTCTGTCCGTCTCCCGTTTCTTCCGCGGAAGCACTCTATTGAGGAAGAAAGGGAAAAGCTTTGGGATGTCCATTCGTACTCATCCCCTGTCGGGTAGGAAAAAAGCCTTCGCTTTGTCTCGCGTTCTTGCCCCCCCCCCCCCCTTGTCACTCATTACTGCTGCGTGCGGTTGCCAATTTAGCATTAGCGGTTTCTATTACACCCGGCTATAGTTCGGATCGATGACAACGAATTAACGAACATTTCTTCGCCCCGTAAGCGTTCGCCCCCTGCGCCTCTTTGTGACGATCTCTGCCATTGAACCTGTAGTTGCGGTGATAGAACACAGTCACTGTTTACTCGTTGATGTGCAATCAGCAATGGAAGGTGTCGAACAGTTAAAGGCTAAACATAGACGGCAAAACCGGCACGCAGTACGGAGCTCTGGAAGCAGTGAACATAAAGTTAGGGGACGTTAGACCGGCACACTAAATGTTGTCTGAGAAAGGTGGAAACCCTAAATTGGGTATGTCATCGGTGTTTTCCAGCTCATTAAACATGGACAATGAAATGGACCCTCACAACCTTTTTAGTGCATGCGGTATGCAGATACATGCGAATGTGCTTTGCGTTCCGGGCTAGCATGTGATGGTAAGGAACCTAGAGCCGCTTTGCCTGGCCGCAGTGCCTTATTGAGATGCTTTGTGGTTTTACTAGAAATTTTGTGGAAAACACGCTGTAAAAGGCTAACGCGCTCTCTATTACGCCAGCAGCTATTACGCTTCAAACATTCAAGCCAGCAGTGAAGTCAAACACATTTGGTTACTGCAATAATGATTCTGTGTCTGCCAAGTTGATCGCTACGGCTCCAGGTGGCGCCATCAATCTGGTACCTCGTGCTCACGACTACGGTAGCTTGTTAAAAAGAAACGCTAATCACTCAAATAATGCATTCATGGCTGTGACATCACAGGCCAATGGCACCTGATACGAAGGGTAATTGGTTGAAATTGAGTAGACTTTAAGCACTACTGAATTGAAGTAAGGATGTACATCACTTTGAGGAAGTGAGTTCAAGAAAACGAGGGCGGTCTATCATGCACATTCCATATCTCAACGTCCATTACCTCTGTTGGTCTCACTTGTAGACGCATATTCAATAAAATTTATTTATTTATTTATTTTATTTATTTATTTATCTATTTATTTATTTATTTATTTATTTATTTATTAAGGTGAAAGCCTTAGATGCCTCATCGAACGCGAAAATTGACCGTCGGCGCCGTCAGCGTCTCGCGGCGTCGGGCACAGCCCGAGTGATGCAAGAAATCCTCATCGCGTGATGGCTTCACCATACGACGTCATCATGCCGTCACATATCGCTAAAATTTGTGACGTCATCATGGCGTAACAAATTTTGACCTTACGTCACGTGACGTAACGTCGCATGATGCCGTCACCACGTGACATCGTAGCATCGTCAAAGATGGGCTGATCATGGAGGCAGTGCAAAATCAGGTGAGGTGCCTCCGATCCTGGAGGCAGTGCAAAACCACGCTAGTTGCACAAAGCTTTCGGAGGGTGGCGGGGCAGTATCAATATATGGACTGAGAAGAAAAAGAAGATGGCTTTCGCCTTGGAGTCGTTTTAGGTGAATACATGAGGGACCCTATGAGTTTTTAGATATACTGCCAATTACGACAACGATTACTACAGGAGAGGCAAAAGACTAATCTACGGACCGACTATATTTGTATGGCACTGAACGGAGTGTGTGAGTGAACAACTTTATTGAACGATCCGGCAAAACAAGGAGAGGGGAATGGGGTGGTGGAGACTCTTGCGTGCATGCGAGCCTCTCAGCCGCGAAGGGAGCCCCTCGCGCTGCGAGGGTGGCATGCCACGTGCTGGACCTTGTCTCTGTGGGTAGGCTTGCTCGTGTCTTTTGCTGCATGTTGGTAGCCGAGGTCCTGGATTCCCCTAGCTGACGTCCTGCGAGCGGTCCGTCGTGCCGGGTTTCTGCAGGTCCAGGAGTTTGAGGACGTGCCGAACTGTGTCCCGTTGAGTTTCGTACTCCTCGCTGGTGATCTTCTTGTCGATCTCTTCGGGTATCTGCCAGTTTTGGGTGTTGGGTGGGGGAGGCAAGCACTCCCAGAGTATGTGGTTCTGGGTGGCTCGTGCCTTCCCGCACCTTTGGCACGTATCTGTGTGGTAGATTTCCGGACAGATGTGTTTGGCCAGTACCGGAGTCCAAATCGCTCTTGCTTGTAGTTGTCGTAGGATGGTCGCTTCGTTGCGTGTGAGATCCCTATGGGGTGGTGGATATTTGATGCGGCTTGTCCTGTACCACTGCAGGACTTCGCCATACTGGGTGATGGCGTAATTGACGTCTTCGCTGTCTGGGTCCGTTGCCGGTTCGCTCTCGAGGGGCAGTGATGGGAGCCCGCGTCTTGTCAGCGCGTGCGCTTCCCTGTCTGCCTCCTCGTTGCGGTTTGGCCCGTCCGGTTCGTTTAGGTCCCCAGTATGTGCTGGAAACCATTTGATTGTGACATTATTTGCCATTCTTCCGTGTTGTGTTAGCGCGGTTAGCACCCTCGTCGTGGTGGGGTGGACGCTGTCGTGCGAATAGTTGATGACCGCCGTCTTCGCATCGCTCAGTATCGTGTGACAGCCTGTAGTGTGCATTGCAAGCGCTATGGCGTATTCTTCCGCCTGCGCTGGTGTTTTGCATCTGATACTTCCTGCAGAGGTGATTTCTCCGGTGCTTGCCCTAAGAACTGCCGCTGCATAGGCATTCTTCATGTGGGGGTATTTGGCCACGTCCACGTAATAGGCGTGTGGATCGTCCCGATGGTTCTTCGTTAGCGCAATCGCTCGTGCCCTTCTTCGTTCATGGTCGTTTTGTGGGTGCATGTGTTTCGGTATAGGTGGTATTCTGATTCTGCGTATTACATCTTGGGGTAGGGGGGTCGCTTCTTTTGGTGACATATACGATACTGTCTTGCCTATTCTGTTCAGGATGGCTCTTCCCGTTCTTGTTTGTGCCAGAGGACGGTATTGTGCTGTCTGTTGGGCTTCTATGATCTCCTCGAGCGAGAAGCACTTTAGACTTCGACATGACAGATGGAAGACAGTTCAACCGAACATGACAGTAGATAACTACTCAACAGCGCAGTTATTCAGGTACGCAAACGCACCGTGAAGACATGCTTATTTGAACGAACAACGAGCGAGAAACACGAGTTACACGCGTTTCTTCCATCCCCGCTGTGCCTGTCACATTTCTTGCGTCAAGTTATTTACCTATCATACTGAAAGGAACGCCACACAATACGTCAGCTTTAGGCTCTGCCTCTCGAAACAAATTGGTTGTGCGGGTCAAAGAAAACTCTCAGAGATAAAGGAAAGCGCGACTAGCAACATTTCTATGGTACGCAATACCAGTCAAAGACGGACGGGAGTGGAATAAAAGAAAAATGAAATAGAAACGTCAGCCGGCACATTCAGACCGAGTCAGACCTCAGTAGGATAAATAAAAAGAAATGTTCTTAGAGGACTCTCGGCCGACTGTGAGTGTAGTCGCGCCAGTTTTGGAAAAACCAATAACTGCCTGCCCACTGCAGTCGCGTCTCACGACGCCTGTAGAGTTCTCGGAGGTTCTTTCTCAATTCGCGTTTTATATTTGCGCGGCCAGGTCTCGCTGCCTGCGAGCCAACGCCGCGGCTGTGCGAGAAAACAGCCAGGCCCATACTGTGCCCGCCGTGTACGTCTCTTTCGTTCCATCTCTGCGTGCTCCCGACTTTCTTCGCAGTCACTACCTCCTCCAGCAGCCAGTTCGTTCATCCCGTAGATCCAACCTCCTGTTTCGCCAAGTACAGCGAACCTTTCACCGTCTGGTTTCCCATTGTCGTGCTGCTTTTTGGTTCCACTGATTTTGGACCGCGAAGTGATGAGGACCAAGAAGACGAAGAAAAACGAGCGATACAAAAAAAAAAGAAAATCACTCGAACTTTTCTCGGTCCCTCTTTTCCTATTAATGCGTTGCCTCCGTGGCACTTGTATTTTTCGCTCACGTGCTGCCTCCGACGAAATCCGTGCAGTGGCACGCCCGATACACAAATCATTTCTCCGCTTTCGAGCAGGCAACCGAATTCGCAAGACGGACAGACAGGGAGCCCTTGACGTAGCAAAATGGTGGGTTGACGCTCTGATGAGGCGTCGTTAAAGAGCATTGTGCGGTTCTTCGAAGATTAGCGGTTACTGTGTTACTGCGTGGTGGTTGAGTTTGTATTTAGCGGCGTAGAGAATAAATGTTTTATGAACGGTAATAACATGGATACTTGGGCTAGTTGGCTGAACTACATTATTGAACGGCAGCACAAACAACTAACGAGCCTACAAAGAAAAACGGACGCTGGATACGGTCCTAAATTCGCAGTTAATCGTGTTATTGGGCTTGATCTTTATTCCTGTTGCTTGGCTTGACCTTCACTGAGGTTTGTTGAAGTTAGTCCGTACTAGCCGTCAAAAAAAATCAAATAAAGCTGACTGATGGTGCACTCGTACGTATATCTTTTTTTCTTTTCGTTCTCTGATGAAAAGGCTGCAAGGCGTTCCACTCTGGATGCGGACGACCAGCGAAGCTCTTTGGCACAAGACATGAGGTGACACAGAATTTCGAACCATGGCCGATAACACATCATGCAACTAAATCCTGAATGTCTGTCCAGCAAGTACCACTTAAGCGTATGCTCCTCTAAAACTTTGCTTTTCAGCAGCAAGCGTCTTTTCTGGCGCAACGTGCGTCGCCTTGGCGCATGCGCTTGGCGTTTTGTGCACCTGCTCATGTGGTTTGCTAAACCGGACGTTCTTCTGGTTAACCTCCCTGCCCTTCCTCTTCTCTTTCTCTCTCTCTGCTCATGTGGTGTTTGCCGCCCGTATTTTCCCGTCTTCATCTTAGTGGGCCGGTGGTGAGTGGTGGAATTTGCCCAGTTTGTGTGGCACATGCGTCTTTGTTGACGCACAGGAATGCCTCACGAAGAGTGGGCCAAGTCAGGAGACAAACGCTCTCCTTCTGCCCCCTTCGTGGGCATTTTGTGAAAACTCCCAAATAAATGAAATGAAATGAGATGAACCCTAGCCACAAAGCACTTCCCTGTAAAACGCTCCAGCTAGCTCTCTTGCGAACAAATCTTTGTGCTATTTTTACACCGAAGCATCACTGAATATTGGTACACACTTGCAACGGTTAACGTATGCTAGATGGGAATAGGGGAATAGCTAGCTGCACGCAATGATTGGTCATGCCCTTTTCAGTCTTGCGTGTAAGACATCGTCTGGGTTCGACCAACACAGCACCTACTAAAGGTGAACTAAGTGCAGTAGACAACGCCCACCTTCCAAAGAGCGTGCGGCTGTCTGACTAAACCTGCGCCTGTTGTGTGCTCGATTAATCGCTCCCGCTTTTTCTTACACATATCTACAAAGTTCGGTTAACTTTTTGACAGCGGAACATAGACCTAATATATTGCGACCTCACTGTATAAACCGGGGGACAGACGATGCGTGCAATGAATGATGACCATATTTTCCTACACTAGATGGCGTTTTCTTGTTGCCTGAAATCTTACCGCACTCATTCAGGCAATTTTTAATTCGTTTACATATTGGTGGGATTCCATGTACTGCAGATCTCAGCGTTTCAACTTGTTTTTAAAAGTCTTACAGTGAAACCACTCGCTCGTCAAAACATTATTCAATAGCCAAGTTTCACTTAGGAAGAGAATGTCTGATCGTGCGCCAATAAATAGTGCGTCTACGCTGCTTTTATACAGAGGCCAAGAGTATTGGCGCTTAACATAGGTATAAGTGAAAAAGGAAGGCATAGCAGTCCCGAACCCTCTCGTATTCCTGCTTTATCGAAGATGACGCGTCCAGATCGTCATGTTTTGTGTGGTGCAGTAATGACGTGTCGAACAGCCTTCCCGTTTTTCGCGAAGGTATAGCACTTGCTACCAATGACAATTTTGTTTGAATTCCGCATTCGAGGAAAGTCGCAAACTCTATCAATTTCTTGCGCGCGTTGAGCGCCGCACAAGGAGTGTGCTTGCACATATTAGTGGCGCTATCTTTTAGCAATGAACGTAATAAAAAATATTTTAAAAAGCTCCCCGGTCTTATCAGAGCAAACTTATAACATTACAGGCCTATTTCTTTTCAGGTTTAAAGCGGCCAATTCTATGTACGCGGATAAAAAAACGCCAGGCCTGCGCGGAAAGCGCAGCACAGTCACAGCGAAAGCTCGAAGAGCGGCATTTCTAGAGCCCGTTATAAACACTCTTGTGGCTACTAATACAAGTACATTGGAAGCGTACCCACTACGCCACAAATCATAATTTTTGGGAAGTTGGGAAGCACTCACCACGACGTTATTCGTTATTCTGCGGAGAAGCGAGGTACCATCTGGGAGGCATTATGTGCACTTTGTTATTGCGGTGGTTGATGACGATGAAGAATTATGGCTGAGCCCTTTGTAATGGGTTGGAAGCTTTAAACGACCCACTAGTTACGTAATTCATATTGTGTGACGCCCGGTCGTTATTTAACTGTCCCACCACGCTTTATAACATACGTTAACCGGAGAAACGGAGAGCGAGAGAGAGAAGGAATTAACTTTATTGACAACCTGAGGAACTGGATCATGGGAGCCTTATGGGCTTCCTTGGCAACCAATAGAAGTGCACTTGCCAGGAACCCACTACGCTATAAATCATCATAATTTTTGTGAAGTAGGAAAGCAGTCACTATGCAATTTTTCGTCATTCTGCGGAAAACCGTGGTACTCTCTAAACACCTGTAAGGCATTATGTCCACTTTGTTGATGCTGTGGCTGATGACGATGAAGAATTATCGTAGAGGCCTTTGTAATGGGTTGGAAGCACTCAACAACCCACTCGTTGCGCAATTTGCATTGTGTGACGCCCAGTTACAGAACTCGCGTTTGTGTGACGCCTGGTTGTTATTTTACTCTTCTACCACACTACATTACATATGTTAATGTGATTCCTTCCCGACATGAAGCCTGTGTAGCTGTATAGGGTCATTTTGCAACGCAGTTTCAAGCACCGGCATGCCCCTGAGGAGAAGAAAGACGAAGGACGCCGCTTCGAACGGTTGTTTTTTGAGTTTCTCCGACTACAGAGGATCAATCGGCTTCAAGCGAGGTACTGCCCAGGTTTTCTAACAGCAGTAATACTAACGTGGTGCCTGCCCGTCTTCATAATTGTAGCTCGTCGCTGATCCGGTTTACGCATGCCGACCTTGCTGGCCGCCCATACCGAGCGCAGGACTTTCGAGATGCTTCCGGAATATATAGACCCTGCTGATATACCTCGATCGGGCCATTCAAATGTTCACATGTCTGGATGTGACTTGCAGGCTTGCGCTTATCTAAATGAAGATAGTACCTGTGGTGGAATTCTTTGTCGAGACGAGATGCGTCTTTATAGACCCTGAACCACGGAAAGTTAAAAAAAAATGAAGATGTATGGTCCATGAACGCCTGGAAGATATTTATGTGCCACGTAAGCCTTTCAGCCTTTCGGAAAGAATCAAGTCGATTTCAGCGGAAACTTGGAGGGTGTCAGAAATGGAACAGATGAGGACCCTTAACCGAGACGTTGTACTGGCACTTGGTGACGGAGTCCGTGTCTCCGACATCCCGCATCTGCTCTCAGTTTGTGGTCTACAAGCCTAGTGCTAATTCCCGGCAGGCCACCTTTGTGCCTTCGTTGCAACAAAGTAGGACATATTCGTCGACATTGCAGGACACCACGCTGCGAAGATTGTCGGCGGTTTGGACACACGGCTGAAGAATGTGTGGCGACGTATGCCAATAAATTACGACATCGCATGCGACCACCTGAAGATGCGTTTCCAGAACACATCATGGACGCTACGGAAGTCCTCGACTGCAACGGGAGACCTTCCACGTGCTGCCGTCGCTGAGCCCTGTGCTGTTGACAAGGACGCAGCTAGTGACTGTGCTGGAGCGGAGAACTCTAAACTAGCGTCAAACACCGTAGATGTGACAGACAGCGGAGAGAAGGAAGCAGTACCTGCACATGAGTCAGTATTGACACAAAAGGAAAGCCCCAGCAGTAATGCTGATGTAGAAACGCCACGTGAGAAGCTAACTAGTGCCGATGTGCGAGAATCCGTCGATGTTTCTATAAGTAAGCGCCCGGCATCGTCAAACCCTGAGACGAGTGAGGGAAAGTGACTCAGCGGTTGGCCCCAGACAATCACGACGTCGGAGATCATCAAAGCATGCAGGAAAGTGCAGACGTTCAAGATCAAGGAGGCCTGGCGGCGGTAACGGGGAGCATTCGCGCGCCCCTTCCCCACCAGACCGGCGTATGCAGCTCTGATAAAGTGTAGGACACCATGGCGCTGCCACAGAAAGTCACTTTTGCAACGATCAACGTATGTGGACTTCGATCCAAGCAGAAGCAGGTGCAGCTCCGCCGGTGCTGTTCAGCCGCCACCTTGACTTCGTCGCCGTTCAAGAAACGAAGATCGAGAGTGAAGTGGACACGGAGAGGGCCTTGCGGCCATATCTCTCCGTATTTGATGTAATTGTTTCGCACGCTGTAGGCCTATCGGCGGGCTGCCTTTTGTTTCTTAGGAAGAGTTTACCGTATTCTTCTGTTGCTTATAATGTTGACGCAGAGGGGCGGCTTATACAATGCGACTTTATGTTGTATGGTTTGGCCGTGGCGCCTAATCAATGTATATGCCTTCAATGATGCACCGCGGCGCACTAATTTCTTTGAAAGCTTGGCCACTTTTGCTAGATCCTGACCGTAACATTCTGCTCATGGGTGATTTCAACTGTGTTTGCAGTCCGTGTGATGGTACTGGGTCTAGCCGCAGCGATAAGAGTGCTGAAGTGCTATCTCTGATAGTTCAAAATGCGGGACTTGTTGACATAGGAGCACTGAATAGATTACCCTCACATACACATGCACAGGGTAGTACTCACACTAGAATTGATCGCATTTATGTTTCAGCGCCTCTTATTTTCTCGCGACCTGTCATGCAAAACGGAGCCTATTTCGTTCTCAGATCACTGCATTGTTGTGGGGCAGATTGGTCATAACACTCGATCATATTTCAGACCGCAGTGGGCACTCTGGAAACTCAACTCTTCAATTGTCAGTGACCAGGAATTTACTGCTCGCGTGCACGTAGCCCTGAGGAGTTGCTTGTCGGCTGACATGCCTTTGTTTGCCTCTTGGGAATTTTTCAAACAAGAAGTTCGGACAGTAGCTATCGAAATCGGATCAGTGCGGGGTTTTTACAGAAGGTTAGAACAAAAGATGTTGCTAAAGAATCTTCAAAACGTATATGAATTTGAATGTGAGGCACCTGGTTGTTACCAGACGAAATCGCTAATGCCAAATGCGCACTCCAGAGGTACGACACCTTACGCTACAGAGGTGCCCGTGTTCGATCACGCAATACTCGTACCTTGCATTCAGAGGAACCCACACGTCAAGCCTTACTCGATGAATACCGCAACGCAAAAAGCAAATTTATACCAGATTTATATTCGCAAGGGTCATTGGTAAACTAATACAGTGAAATCATGACAGAATTTGAAGCTTATTACACAGCATTGTCAGCGATTCCTATGAAATACAGAATGAAGATCTAGTAACGCAGTTTCTGTCATTTGTGACTCCTTTATCGGACGAAGAGTGTGAGTCTATTAGTGGGCCTATCACTTTAAAGAAATAGAACTCGCCGTTGACCAGTTACCGATGTCGAAAACGCCAGGACCCGACGGGATGTCGGGCGAATTTTACAAAACCTTTAAATCCTTACTGTGCCCGGTACTGCTGGACATTTTCACGCAGAGTTTGAATCTGGGGACCCTTCCTCAATCTTTTACAAGAAGCCACACCGTCCTAATTCCGAAATACTCAGATAGAGAAAGCTTCGTCATGTTGACGCCTACAGACCGATTACACTGTGTAACGTTGACTATAAAATTTTTGCAAAAATACTATCAAACAGACTACAATTTGCAATGTCAATTCTTATTGGCGCCCACCAGACTTGCGGCCTGAAAGGTCGTTCAATACAACGAACATACACATTGCCCGCACGGTATTGGAACATTCTTCCCACTCGTATGACCAACTGGCAATATTACAAGTGGATTTAACGAAGGCGTTTGATCGGGTTCGTCATTCCTTTCTATTTTCTCTTCTAGACCATGCTAACATTGGTTCCACTATATTCAAAGGTATAAAACTATGCTACAGTGCATTGTTCAACTCGTTTGATTGTTAATGGCCACCTGTCAAAACCTGTGTCGATTCACTCTTCTGTGAAGCAAGGCTGTCCGTTGTCGCCACTGCTTTTTGCCCTCTATTTGGAACCACTGTGCTTAAGCGTGATTCAATCTTGCAATGTTCATGGTTTCAGTGTTTACGGAATTGAGGTGAAAGTATTAGCGTATGCGGATGACCTGGCGTTCTTTTGTACAGACATTTCCAGTATAAAACAGTGGTGTCCACTATTCGGGAATCGGAACCATTTCTGGTGCACGAATGAACTTTGCTAAAAGTTTAGGACTGTGGTTCGGCCCGTGGGCTTATAAACCAACGAATTTCGAGGGTATTGCATGGTCTTGTGTGCCACCTAAATACCTTGGCGTTCCATTGGATGCATATAAGTCAAGCGCACATTATTGGAAAGAACGTGTACCCAGCCTAAAGCTTTACGCCCCAGACGTTATTCCCCATAACCTCTCAATTTTTGGCAGAGCTAAAGCATGCAATCTATTCCTGGCAACAAAAATTATTCTACGTACTGCAAATACTACATTGTTCCAGGGTTTACATTCAGAAGTTTCACCGAATCTTTGCTACCTTTATTTGGTCATCAAGTTACGAGCCGATGAGGCGTGACAATGTTTTTAGACCAGTTTGTGCAGGTGGTCTTGGGTTGGTGCATCTCTTTATTAGACAATTGGTATCCCGTTTTTTCTACTTTCGGGACTGCGATCATCCGCTGCTTCGAACATTTTTACAAGTGAATCTCGTCGATGTCTTACCAAGTTTAGTGGTATCTGCTAATTATGCCTCGCCTCCCTATTTGCAAGGATTTCATGCGTGAAGTGTATGAATCAGTGCGGTTTTTGACAGTAAGATTCTCTAACGACTATTTATTCTCTAGTTCACGGAAGATCTATATAATGCCATATAGATATGTTGTTTCCTGCACCTTTGTACCGCTCACTATATGCTGGATTACCTGGACACGACGTGCTTGTGCGTGTGAAGAAAATGCCTATTTCACCAACATCCAAGACATTCTTCTTCAAAGTGCATACACAGACGCTGCCTGTGAAGACCTGGTTAAGCAGCAAAGGCATCTTTGTATCTTCAGTTAACTGTCGCCTCTGTGAAGTTCCGGAAAACTATAGAACATTGCTTCATCAGCTGTAAAGACGCCATACTCTTCTGGGACGTTCTACAAAGGGCTTTTAAAAAACAACTCGATTTAAATTCGTATAGCATACGTTATCTCATGCCACCCAAAAGCCATTCTATGCCTGTTGACATGCTATTACTAATGGGTATGCACAGTTTATGGAAAACTCGCATGTTAGACAGGCATGCGGAACCCATGGTATCATCGCGGTTGCATCTCATTCAAATGGCTCTTCAGCTAAAAGACTTTTACGAACAATTAGAGTTTCAACCGGACTGGTATCCACTCTTCATGAAATGTATAGCTTTAATACCCTTTTAGGACTTCTGTGTAACGCTTGTGCGCTGGTAGAAGCCGCCTTGAGTATTTTGTTCGCTATGTATGCTAATTACACACATTTGTAATAAATACCATGAAAGAAAAAAAAAAAGCATCGGCATGCCCCTGAGGTAGAACACTGGGCTCCCACGCAGAGGGCCCAGGTTCAAGCCTCGTTCCATCCTGGAAATTTTTTTTTATTTCCTTTTTTTATTTCGCGCGATAGTGGTTACGGACACTGACGGCGGCGGCGGCGGCGGCCAACTACGGCCGTTGAAATGATCTCATAACAGCTTTCGCTGTAATAGATCTTGTGGTCAAGTGTATGTTCAGTCTGTCAGTGGCGAGCTTTAAGAATTTGTCCTCCTGATTTTTCAGATTCAGTATTGCTTGTTCCCAAGAACATAACATCATAATTGTTAGGGTTTTACGTCCCAAAACCACGATATGGTAATCAGGGACACCGTAGTGGAGGGGTCCGGAGATTTCGACCACCTGTGGTTCTTAAACGTTGACCTAAATTTAAGTACACGAACCTCTAGCATTTCGCCGCCATCGAAACGCGGCCGCCGCGGCCGGGGTTCGATCCCGCGACGTTCGGATCAGAAGTCCAGCACCATAACCACTAGACCACCGCGGCGCGTATTCCCAAGAACAGAAGATTATCAGCAGAACAGATTATTGGTGTCATCAAGAGGAGCACAAGACGAGCATCGGTCTCGTGTTTTACTTTGTGTAGTGTTTCACTCATGTTTACCGTGTATCGCCTTCAGCTTTGCGTTGTGGTGCACTAACATATTGTGCGCTCGTGAACAACTGTCACATATTTACTCGTGCATTTATACACAGCTTTATGGACTGCCATTGCGCGTGACAGATTTGTCTCTACTCGTGTGCATCTTTCGTTGGTTTCTTTCACGTGTTTCATCAGTTCTGTAAGATAAGAATCAGAGATAAGACCTGAACTGTGCTGGACGTCACAACACATATGAAGAACAATATGCTTGTATTCTCAGCCAAGCTTCTAGAGCAGGAAAACACAATTACAAAAAGGAGTTTCTGATGTAAAAGAGTCCGCCGCGGTAGTGCAGTGGTTATGGTGCTCGACTGCTGAGCCGCAGATCGCGGGTTCGATGACTGCCACGGTGGTCGCATTTCCGATGAAGGCGAGATGCCAGAGGGCCGTGTACTGCGCTATGTCACCGAAGGTTAAAGAACGCTGGATGGTAAGAATGTCCTGAGCCCTCCACCACGGCGTGCCTCATAATCATATCGTGGTTTCGACACGTAAAACCCCAGATATCATACATAGCTTACATACATAGCTTACATACATACATAGTGACGTCATGGACGCACAACATGGCTCCAACATGGCGGCTTTAATGACGTCAAGGCAGTATAAGCACGAGGTGATTAACCTGCTTCAGTGCGACAATTCGTCGCTGGAACGCTATTCGGCATCTGTGCTTGAATAACGAAGGAAGCAGCATGCGAGGTAGTGATAACACTTACGTGACGTCACAGAGTTCACGTCCCGCCATGTTCTGCTCCAACCTGGCTATTTCAGTGATGTCAGTACAAGCCATCTATACTAACCTGCTGGACGATGAAGACGAAACATGAGTGTAATTCGTCTTCGTGGTTGTTGGTTGCCCTTGGAGAGCGAGGTGTATAGGCCGATTCTTGAAGGTTTCGTCATTGAGTCTGTCGCTGCGGCTGGTGCTAAAATAATGCCTGGCTGGCTCAAGCTGAAACGAGGGCCAAGTGTCGCTTGCGCCAGGGAGTAGCTTGACTGTAGACGAAGCCAGTAGTAGCCAGCCGGTGCCTCCCTGCTGCCACGTCGGCGGCTAGCCTATCGAAATCGGCAAGGGAAGCAAATGCCAGGGACTCCAGTAACAGTAAGTGCGCTTGCATTCCAAAAACACCGCAGAACAAAGAATACAAAACGTGAGTTCATCTTTAAGCTGCTTCTGTGCCGACCCGAAATTCTGTCGTGAACCGAGGCCATCGTCTCTCGCTTGAGTGTCCGTCATGCCAGCAGGTTAAAAATCACGCTCACATGGGATCACACGAGTTAAAAATCACGCTCCCGCTAGTTGCACAACACATCCTCACTTCACATGTTAGTTTTTCTTGCGTGACAGAAATTCTTTAACAAGAAGGCGTTTTGTGCCGGGTTCCACCAAGAATGTACTGGGGTCATTTTCATCGACGAAATTGCGTCTGAAGAAGACCAAGCGAATACGTCTCAAAAATAGTCAGAATGAAATCTTCGTCCTATAGGCGCTCGATCGAGGAATCGACCCAATGACACATCGATACTCGAACACAGCAGCCCGACGCGCTAACCACCAGGTCAGCTAAATGTAGTAGACTGCTCGACAATTGGAACGCGGTACTCGGAGCGCGTGGCTACCGGCGGTGAGGGTGACAGTGAGAAAGAGAGCGTTTGTGACGCATGGTGACTGCATCCGGTAAACAGTCGTTCATTTTGTGCTCCTCGGTGACGCCGGTGGAGCGCTGCAATCATTCGTACGCCCGCCAGCTCCAGCCGCTTCGCGCGCTGCGGCCCGTGATCGCAGTGTTTTGAAGCTATGGCAAGCAGCGTTCCGCCGGCGCCCCCAAGAAACACCAACCGAACGGCTGTTTACAGGATGCAGTGACCATGCATCACAAATGCTCTCGCCGTCACCATCAGCAGCCACGCGCTACGAGTACTGCGTTTCAATCCCCGAGCACTGTGCTTCGGCCGAGCTCTTGATGAGAACGGCACCGCCATCTAGCAGCCGTGCAGCGAAGTACTGCATCATCACACTGGATTACCACAGTAGCTTATGGGAGCGTGTCAATGAGGTTCTGGTCTCAGTGTGGCTCTCTGCCCTCGTATAAGGCTGACAAGGAGTGCACTTTAAAGGCACAGCGGCATTGTTTACAAGCCACCTACTGCTTTACTTGGGATGATGCCAAATAATAATGCAGCTTGCTTATGAATCACAGAAAAGCAGTGACGTAGGCAAACGAATTTCATGAAACTAGCAGCGTTAAACAGTCAAGAAACGCATCGGAGAGAAGCACAAACCATTCGTGCTTACTTGGCCCACACAACGATGTGTGATTCGCACATTCCTGAAGCTCTCAGCTTCACGAATTAGCGCTTCAATTAGGCTGAGCTCTTCAAGTTAACGGGCTGCCGTAGACACTTCCTAGCCAAGCCAAAAGTGCTCATAATTTCGACGAAATCGCTCGCCAAGCGAAGCCGCAAGACGGGCAAGTAGTACGCATTTCACGGCAGCGGACCGAAAGTTCGAGAAGCGATTTACGGACAGCCCCTTCGCCCTTGTTTCTGAGGACTTCGAACGCCTGTCGTAGCAGCATTAACAATTACCTACCCTTTTACGTCTATCACTTACCTCAATCCAGCCACAACTAGGTTACTCCTAACGGTTAACAGCGTTACTAGTTGAGATGGGAGCGCTGCGGCGCTAGGCGTCAACGTGGCAGCCTCGACGCAATGCAGGGCTGTATCTAAGATACATGTATCTTAGATACTATCTTAGATACTCTTTGGGTATCTGCATCTATATCGTGATACGCCTCGAAAGATGAGTATCTGTATCTGTATTTCCGGTGCATAAAAAATGTATCGTGTATCTTAAGATACAAGATATATCGATCGCAACACCACCGTGTGAAACAATAAATATCCGCTGAACTCCGCTTCTCAGCGTGATACTGCGTCAATAAGCCACCTGAATATAACTAAAGGCTGTGACATTATTTATTCTTTCCGTCACTGTCCATCAATGAGGGCAGGCGATGAGGCCGGTGCGTCCCTATTGGTGGAGCAGAGTCACGTGGTGGCGCTCACGCCGTCTCGAAAAATGCAAGCGCGAACGTCTACGCCTACCTGACCTTTCCTTTTTCCTTTCTTATTTTTTTTTGCTATCCAGCTTTTTGTTTTGCCGCAAGACTTGCTTTTAACCACTCTCCTGTGCTGCATTCTCCAATGCGTAGGGCGTCTATTGCACAAACTCTGATGCCGCTATAACGTGGTTATCAATATTTCTCTTTCATGGTGCTTCGTTACGAAGTCTGAAGAATGCAAGCATAAGAATGCTTTGCGTCTCGTGGCTTTCACGGCGCAAATTTGAAGAATCTCGTGGATTTAAGTTTGACTTACACGCCATGAGATTGACTTAAATGCAAATAAGCATTTACCTAACAGAAGATATCTTGGCGTACCGTGTGTTTTAAATGCGAAGCATTTCTTAGCGGACCTCTGGCACTTTGAGCGTTTCCATCTACGCATATATATCTATCTGGCCGCCTACGTCTAGGTGCTCTCATGATTGCCTCCTTAACTTGGTGTAGACCAAATTTGGCATGGGAGGGTAAGAGGATTTGACGAATATGACTGTCGGGTAACGGCATGAATAAACGTGAAGAGCCTGTCGCGTACGTCGTCAAATCCTTTCCTCCAGACACGTGTGGCACATACCCGTTTTCCACGGGCCGCGGTGTACGGGTATGCGCCACAGGTGATTGACAGCTTATATCAACCGAGGAATGGCGAGAACAGACATTAGTAATTTAAATGAGAGAGCATGAAGAAAAATCGACGTCGGCAGTGTTGACCCGACGAATGGAAAGAATAAGATTTAGTATCCCAGAAGGAATCGAACCCAAGCATTCTGCGTGGCAATCAGGTATTCTACCACAGAGCCATGCCATGTCTATAAACTGGTTTGGAAAAAAAGCCTATGCAGGCGTAATGGCGGTGCAACGTCAGATGGGGTTGTGGTGCTGGCTATCGAATTTTACAAGAAAGCAATGAACACTACATATGTACTCCTACGATAAAGGCGTCATATATTAACGTCTGTGGTTGCAGTGTTGGCTCCGCTTTTATAGCAGTCTAATAAACATTGCATTTGTATTCTTGCGATTTGGCAAGCTATATTGAAGCATTGCTCGACCCCGGTGAAATATATTACAGAAAGTTACGTGTGATATTCACATGATTGCACCATTAAGTGCACTTAGTTTCGATAATATTGGCGTATGTACTCTAACGTGAGGGCTGACGTTACGTCGCGCCATAGGTTACCCTTTAAACGCCCGTGTTGTCGACGTGCCTGGTAAGCCCACGATGTGCACGCAGCTACTACACTTACAAAAACACGTCCATCCACCTCGTAACGCTCGGCTCAAAGCCTTAAGTGCAGCATAAAAGTACACGCTGACTGGTTCGCATGAAACCGATTCCCACAACGCGAGGGATCTGCCGAATTTTTTCTTCCTGCTATCTTTATTCAAAGAGTTGTTCAAATAACAATTAGATCGTTAGCAAAAGAAGTGCTTTCTAATTAGCTGTCCTTCTTTTGCATCCCATACATTACGTAGGTCTCTCTATTGTTTTTTTTTTCTGGTCTGTTAACTGCAATGTCTATCTTGTACCGTGCGGCCAACTTTCAAGCAAACATTTCTGTGCATACGTGTTACCTGCTACATTACATAGATCTATAATAACAAATTTGCAAATGTATCGAATGTATCTTGAGATATATTTGGAAACTATCGTATCGGATACAATATTTTCGGTAGTATCTTGTATCTGTATCTCAAATACTTGTGGCCCGAGTATCTTGTATCCTATCGCGGTACAATTTCAAAGTGTCTTTGCCCAGCCCTGCCTCCACGTCAAAGGCTACAATACCGCCACAATTTTAACAGACCCTGGGCAATATTATAATGCTGTGCTTCAGTCCAACTAAGTTGAAGCTACTTCTATGACGTCACGTTTCACTTGTTACGAACGATACTCGTGAGAGAAGGACCAAACATTTATTATGTTCACGTGTATTTCTCTAAAGATAACTTATAAAACTTATATCACCACAGACCTGCCCAGAAAGGCGTCACTTGCATGAAAAACCAGAGCAATTCGTTGCCTTATTGAATTAATTAATTAACTTCTGAGTTACGAACTTCACAGCCCTTGTTTTCATGAAAAGTTGAATAATATACTTCCTGAAAAGTCTGGTTATAGCTCTACTTATACCGCTGTCACAGAGTTCACTGCTGATCATGATTGAGCCGGATCGGCATCAAAATTCTCGACAGTGATTGGTTCCCTTCTGCAGCCTGCGTAAAAGAGCCAGTCACGATGACGAAATTCTCTCCGGATCAGGCTCGAGTGGGGTCATAAAATTAACGGATCATGGTACGTGCAAATATGTTCAGTTTTTAGTAATCCATGATTGCTGCTAGTAAAGCCGCACAACCTTACTTTAATCATTTCTAAGCACCTGCCGCAGGCTAGAAATATAAGTAAGCCTCACGGGATACATGCCATAGCTGCGGAATCACTCAGCATTTGACGAAGACTCTATACGTAAGCGAACTGAAAACATTTCATTATCTTCATCAGCACGCCGTTATCACGTTTGGTTGCCGTCGCCTTCATCACTACTACCACTACCACTATTACAGCACTCTCGTTATCTTCGTTTTATCTTGAACGATTCAGAAGCGTACATTTCGCAGGAAATCGATAACAACTCTCGCAGTAGTTTTCCGCGTACTTTTTACCGCTCCGGCTTATTTCAGCACTGCACCGTACTTCCAGAGACGTGGCGTCGCAATCTCATATTATCGTGGCCGCGCCATCCTTGATTCTGTAGTTGCCGCCGCTGGTTTTTCAGAGCCTTTCGCCTTCTGAATCCACGGTTTCGCGCCGCTGCGCTTAGGATTTACGACGGCGTTGAATGAATGTACCCGCGACATTCGGTTGGACGTCGACTTGCTTTTGCCGTGGGGTGCGTTTTTACATTGCGTTTCGACCAGTCGAAGATGAAAACAAACCAAACACAAAGAAAAGTCTGATAAAAAGCGTCAAGGAGGCGGTACTGCGGTCGAGATGAGAATACTGGCTGGGGCCTAGTAACTTTCTCAGGAGAACGCGTCTGGAAGGAGACAAAATACAGTGTGGCATGGGTCTGTGCGGCTGCCTGGACGACGGCTGAATCGAAAGTACGATAGAGAGATTACGATAGAGTACGAAATACACCGTTAAGGTTTTCTTCTGGCACAGTCCGCAGTAGGGTTTTATCGAACATTGGCTCCTCCCCTGCCACCATACATTTAGCCCTATTCGTGAAAGTGGGAGTCGAGCTTGGTTTGAACTAAGTATATGCTTTTTTTAAGATGTGCTACAGAGTAATGAACCACGCATTAGAAGCCTATTGTAAGAAATTCCTCTTAAAGCCAGGGGACAAAAACGAATTCGAGTTTAAAGTAAAAATAACTTATTAAAAGAGGAGACTGAATAAGACTAACGAAGAATCGAGTTGTGGGTCAGCTTGTGTGATACCGACACTAAGTTAGCAGTGAGGTCACGTTGACCTATTAGCAGCCGCCCTCCTCAGCCACCTCTATGTACAGGGGGAGGGGGGTGGCGGGGGAAGAAACGCGAACAGCGCGGCGCTCTGTTTTTCATCACGCGCTTGCCTTGGTGGAACTAAAAAGATGCTACAATTCTTCATTATATCAATGGAGACTCCATGTGTTTTTATTACACCCAGGCTAAAACCGCTGAAAGGAATGCGAAACAGCAGAGAAGTGTAGATGCCGCCCTCTTCGCGTTTCCTTTCATACTCACTTTCAGTATGTTATGTATGTATGTAGTATGTATGTATGTATGTATGTATGTATGTAGCATGCATGCATGCATGCATGCATGCATGCATGTATTATGTATGTATGTATGTACTTACGTACATAATCTATCTATCTATCTATACGTACGTACGTAGCGTACTTATATATAGCTATATAAGATAGTAGTAGATAGATAGATAGATAGATAGATAGATAGATAGATGATATAGATAGATAGATAGATAGATAGATAGATAGATAGATAGATAGATAGATAGATATATAGATAGATATAGATAGATAGATAGATAGATAGATAGAGCCACCGTATAGTGCAGGGGCGATATGGGAACTTATGCACGTGGACCTAAATATGCAAGAGCCAAATGCTTATCATCCCTCCGTATTGTGAACCCGTACCTCATCCCTAACTCAGATTTTTAGGGGCGAAGTTCCTTAAGGCTGGCACCCGTTCGTCCCTCGTAGTCGTAGTCGTAGTAGTCATAGTGCGTAACCACTCTTACGCTTTGACCTCCAAGGTGGTGCCGGTGGAGATTTTTCCTGTGCGTTGTTGAACAATAAAAATTCGCAGCGTGCGCGTTAACTAAAAGCCGAATTCTTCTGTCTCTTATTCCCCATTAGCAGCCATTGGCATGTTCCAGTAGAAACGTTAGTAGAAGTAGAAGTGTAAGTGTTAGCTAAAAGCCGACTTCTTCTGTCTCTCATTCCCATTAGCAGTCATTGTTTACCTCCAAGGTAGTGCCTGGTGAGATTTCTCCCTGTGCGTGAGTTAAACAATAAAAATTTTGTTCAAAACGCCGTTGATTGATGAAATAAACCAACGAAAGACGCCAGATGTTTTGTAAAAGCAAAACGAAAGAACGCCAGATGTTTCTAAAGCAAAACGAAAAGGAACGCCAGCTGCTTAACGAAAGACGCCAGATGTTTTCTAAAGCAATGGTTTTTCTAAACAATGAAAATTCACAGCGTACATGTAAAATTAAAGTGAGCTGCAAGTCGTCATACTCATCGAACCTTTAGTATAAACGCGCCCGATCTCACGTCGAGATGATGATGTACTGGGCAGAATTCACGGAAGATTCACGGTTTACCGATGAACCTCAACAGCTTCGCCCACTCATCATCATTCACTCCGTGGATATGCTGTGATTTTTTGTTTAAATTCCTTCGCAATGCCAATCCTGCAAATGGTCGTGCCGTAGGTGTATACGTGGAGGATCTTTTTTCTTCCCTCCCTCATGATCATCTGTTGGTGGCGGTTAAGGAATGTATCGCTATCGATAATGATGAACTTGCCTTCATAACTGACAGTGGCACCGCAACTGATTCGTTTTTGGAGCTCCTGTCGTTTTATTTAGGGTCTATGTTTATATCCTATAGCGATGTGTTCTATGTTCAAAAGGCTGGAATATGCATACGGTCTATGGTTGCTCCTATCCTCAGCGATATCTTTCTGAGTAAAGTTGACAGGGCGCAAAGAGACCATACTTGATAAGCTCACTACTAAAGCTTTTCGCAATGTAGATAATTACATAGTTTTCTTTGATAATGACGCTCATGACGTCAAGGCCGCGGAAATTTTGAGCAATTTTGAGAAAAAAGGCCTTGGTCTAAAATTACCTCTGAATTTTTGAAGGATGACTCAATTCAGTTCCTTGATTTAAAGCTAGTGTTCACACTGAATCATGTTTGTTGGTAGTACGCACCCAGGTCGGTAAAACCTTTGTTGAAGTACAGTTGAGGTCACGCAATGTTAGTAAAAAATGCTATTGCTCTTTCCTGCTTTCACTCTGCCATGACCAAATGTTTTCATCATTTGGTGGCGTCCAGTTTGGCTGGTCAGGTGAAGAAATTGACGGAAGCTAGTTTTCCGCAAGAGTTGCTCTCTGAAAAAAAGGCAGCGCCAATGAACCTAAGCCAGCCCAAGTAACAGGCAAGAAAGTCGATGTAATACTATACATTCTTGGTTTTACTCACCGAATGAAGAGGGTTGCCTACCACTATGATGTACGGGTTTGATCTCTGCGCGAAATCAGTTGAGCAGACTGTGTGTGAAGGTTGACCGCCGCGTAAATAATAGATTGATGCAAGGTTGGCTTGCACTGTAAAGCATGCCCATAGCTACGTATCTTGCTGCTTCTGCGTTGTTTATTCAATACCTCTGTCATGCATGCATTCGTGTTCATTCTAAAAAAGGGCGTGCAAACGTGTTTACGTGGGGCAGACGGGGCGGTGCCTTAATGAGCGATTAAGGGAGCATTACAATTCCTTGAAAGGCCCGGCAAGCTCACATTTATCACTGCATTGCCGCCAGTGTGGGTGTACTCCTGTTTTTGGTTCTACATCCACTTTGTACAAACACAGAAGCCACAAAGCACGTGAACTTGTTGAGGCCGCACACATTTCTAAACTTCCGCAAGCGTGTGTAAGTCAGGCGTCGGTGACACCACATGACAAGGAAATTTCATATCTTGGAATAACATGAGACATGTGCCATGTGTGTGCTTTGCTTTTTGAGCGAGGGAAGAGGAAGGGAGAAAAGACGGTCTGAAAATTTTCTTTGCGCATGCACCGTTCGGCGGTATGATGTATATATGTTTTACTTCTGATTAAAGAAGCTTAGTTGAAAGTCAGCACTTGTTCTGGTCATTCTTCCCGGTGTGCGTTGTCTGCTTTTCGCGCTGCTTACTTCTATGGATCTTAACAACTGGCCCAGATATCTACACTTCTCCAACGAACGCAGTGCTCCTCCCGGTAAGTGATGCAACGTCACGAATAACGCACGGTACCGCGATGTTCCTTGGACCAAGCAGCGCCTGAAGACGTGTTCGCCCGCGCTGTCCTACAGCCTTGTCTAACGCCACGTAAGAAAAACAGCTCCTCCAATTAGCCTCAGGCCTGCCCAGAGAGGAGGCTACGAACGGCATCTCCCGAGCGCAAGAAAGGGGGGGGGGGAGGCAAAATGCAACGGGCCGCGCTGGCCCACGCTCTAGTCCCGGATGGAGCCAAATGGGTTAAGTTTTGTCTGTGCCTTCGCTGCGGGAGAAAAGTGAGCGAAAGCGAGAGAGAAACAGAGAATCAAGGATAAAGCACACACAGTTTTCCAAGTAACGGAAGGTCCTCGCAGTGCCTGCAAGCGCGGCGCGGCTAGCGGGGCCATGCAGGCAGGCAGAGGCGGTGGGCCGAGATATACGGCCTCAGAGCGGGAAACTGTAATGGGTCTCTGGCTCGCGTAACGCCGCACCGCTCTCTGGGGACTCTTTGATGCATCATACATGCGATGGCACCGCGCTGCGCTGCCTTAATGCACTTTCGGGCCCATTGAACATGCGTCCGCATGCTCATAGAGTGCCGCGCTCGCTAGGCCCACCACTCCCAAAGTTACGGCCGCCGAACGCGCGCGGGCGCTTGGCCGCGGTACAGTGGACGGACGTGATCGCCAGGAGGCGCCCTTCAACCAACCGCTTCGGCCGTATAGTTTGTTTGCTTTATTTTGTCTTCCCGCTTCAACTCCACTTACCCGGCTTCCTTGTGAAGGCCTCCCCACCGCGAGCTACCGTTCTTTTCTTTTCCCCCAGCCAAACCGTCCCAACGACCAAATCAGTGCGGTCTGTGAGCGGTGAATAATTGATTCGGATTTGCAGATTTGGAAGTCGCTTCGGGGGCCCCGGTGCCATGGTCGGGAAAGGATTATTGTAGCTGACGTGCGAGGCGCGATTGGTGGAACCGGTCGTGATCGCTAAGCTCACGTATGCTTTGCAGCCGCCGAGGCGCGTCTGTTTGTGGAGCCCGATCGACGTGCCCGATGCCTTCTTCGGCTGGTCTTCCGTGCGCGTTTTCGTATGAGGCAAGACCAGGGCCGTCTCTCTCTTTTTTTTTTATGTGGCTCGCGTTTCGCGCGACACGAAGTGGCTCACGTATTGCCCAGACGGGAGCGCGAGAACGTCGTATTGAGGCAGCGTGCGTGCGCGCTACGCTGTACAGAAACGACTTAGTGCTGGAATGCCGAGGTTTCGGAAGGGCGCGCATGAACCGTTGAGGTGCTCGCCTCCGATGCGTAACGCGGTACTTTTTCCCTGCACTTCTTTGTTCTTGCACGTTCTTAGTGTGGCGGCTAGAGTACGGACTCAAAACGCTGGGATCGCAGCCAGTCGATTCGCACGATCTCTTTTCCACAGTGTTCTGAACGAAGGGGGGAGAATTGTAGAACCTTTATGGCCGGCGTGCTAGCGAAAAAAAGTTCTCATTGATTCATTTCGTGAAATAGTAGAAAAGTGAAACGAGCAGCACTGTATGCTCCGATTCGTTCTAACTTTTTGTTCTTGCGAAAATTCACGTTACTGCCCGGAGATAACCCCTGTCTCGGAAGTTCTTGTCGTAATTTACTTTGTGAACGCTACACCGTTGTGTTCCTTAACGGGGTTTCGGCCATTTCTTTCCTTTCCTAACTATGGAAGCGAAAGACAGAAAAAACGCTCTCACTTACGACGTCGAACTGTGGTACGGCGGCTCAAGTGGATCGGCCCTGCCGTCGGCCTCTAGTAAATCGGCGCCGAGCCACCAAAGTTGGAAGCTGTCCGGCTGGGAGAAAAAAAAAACTTTAAGCGCCGAGCCGAAAACTGATGGCAGCCGGGAACTGTGCGTGACTTAAACTTTAGGGGTGAGTGCTTTCGCGCATAACTGCGCATTTTAAAATAGACCCCGCACCCCTGCGCTGCCCAAGCTTTTACGAACGATCACGTTACCGGGCAATGCTCCGTAGGGCCGAGCCCCGTCGTCGTTATGAGTGCTGCCGGATCGGACCACTGAGAAAGCCGATGCACACTCCGGGGGTCGACTCACATCTCCGGCCGCTGAGTTAAATTTTAGTAATTCGTGTTCTCGCTGCTGACGCACGTTTTCTTGGTGCGGAAGTTTATGCGGGCCTTGAGCTTTTGCAGTATTCACTTGTTCGCTGAGTGCAGCCTGTTTACGTTGCGCTTGCTTCCATTGACATACCCTGGCTGCCAACTTGTTCGTGACATTGTAACACAAGTGCTACGTATTGTAACTTTTAGAAACACGCGCAGCATTTCCGAATGTATCTCGCGCTTATGTTACGAGGAGCAATGTTGTCGCTTTGGCACAATGCCAGTGTTTTCTGAACTCGGAAGGGGACATTGAGGTTATTGCGCGCCGTAAGGCCACCACGTCGGCGAGAACAAATTTCATCGAATTGTCATTTTCCAACGCGATGTTTCTCATGACATATGTGTTACCTAGAGCCGTCAGAATCAATCAATCAATCAATCAATCAATCAATCAATCAATCAATCAATCAATCAATCAATCAATCAATCAAATTATTAATAATGGCTTCCTCAGACCCTTGAGGTCAACAATCTTCAAATTTCAAACATTGAAACACCTCTCGGGTACCTCAGGCAACATGTTGAAGGTCTGCATCATTTAGTGTTTTCATAAAACGAAAGGTAGTTCCTTGACTTTTCTTTTGTGAAAGTCTTGAGTTTGTTCGCATCACTGCTAACTCACTAGTTAGTAATAATTTTTATTCGCTACACGGCTCGGGCGATAAGTTGATTTAATGGCGAATGAAGTTTCTTATACAGAAACATAACTGATAACATAATAACATAACAGCCTACATAACAACATACATGTTGAACAGCAGAGGCAGATAACGACCGGATGACCCAGCCTGTTCAATTACTTGTAAAACAAAGAAAAACAGGAACGCTTCCAAGCGCCTCCTCACACTCTAACCTCGCGCTCCAAACGACTTCAGCATTGTCTTCCAACTTGTACATTTTTAGAGGCTCGTCGCCGTTTCGCTGTGTCGACAGAAAGATGTCGCGTGTAGCCCCGTCGAGCGCCTAATAAATAATTACGATATTTAATTGCGCGCACATCGCGGCTCTCTTCTCCTGCTCCACCGACGCTATGGTAGCGATGTGTTTCTTTGTTTCGCTTTATTTTTCGCAACGGCTGCGTGATAAAACTCCAGCAGAGAAAAAAAAAGAACGTAAGTGTTGTGGGAGAGACGCTGCTCCGCGTGGTTGAGGCAGTGCTCTTTGTTCGCTGAGCGAAGCCAAAAAAAACGATGCCCAGCGCTGGAAAGTCAAGCGCAGACTACGTCGCCGACGACGTCAACCGACCGGTGTAACGCACGTAGAGGAGGACGACGAGGTCGAGTGACGAAGGGGGGGGTGGGGGGTGGGGAGGTACAGTAGCTGCAGCATAATGCTTCCCTTCCCTCCCTCATCGTCTTCTGCCAACACCTACCTTACCCTTTTCGACCTGTACCAAGGCTCGCTCGCTTTAACTAGCGCAACCCACCCGCTTTCCCTTGTGTTTTACGCCGCGCTGTAAATTAAAAGATGTGTCGCCTGTTGTAGCTGATAAGGAGCTCGAAAAAAAGCGTTTTCTGGGACTCTCACTCACACGCTCGCTCGCTCACTTTCACTCTGCTCCTGTTGGTTTTTTTTTTATTTTGTCTCTCTCTCTCTCTCTCTCTGTGGGCAACGACGGTTTCGGAGGGCATCCGTGAACGCCGACAAGCCCCAAGTGCACCGGCACGACGCCGCCAGCGCCGCTTGCGTTCCTCGGGGAGACAAAAGTTCAAAGGGCCGCGCTGGGAGAAGAGAAGCCATCTGAAGAAAAAGAAACTATACAGGCAACAACGCTGCACTTGCTACCCCCGCTCCTCTTCCTTTAACCATGCCCTCGGCAGCCCCCTGACGCTTGCTGGTTTGCGAGCGCTAGGGAATCTGTGTCACATTGCTGTTGCTCGTGGGGCTCCTCGGAGTCCTAGTTTTTGTCAGCCAATTTCTTTGGTTTTGTCGGTATCGTTATTCTCTTAGCAGACTTCGCAGCTACTTGAACGTTTTTCTGCCGTTCTCCTATCGTCGTCCGGTGTCTCCTCGTTTTTCTTAATTTGTTTTGTTTGGTTCCCTGTTCAGAGCGCATCCTCTCAAACTTGCCCTCACTCTTCGGTTGTTTTCGAGCGTGCACTCTGATATCGGTAGCTTCCACGCTCAAGAGTTTACAGTGTGTTCCGGTGCTTTCCTTTTAGTGTCTCTTTTTTTCTCTCTGTCCCTTTGCTTTTGTTCGTGTGTGAGGCTTAAAAATACGCGAGCGCTTGTTCACGCTTCCCTTCGGTGAACAAGGAACTAACTACTTATTACAAACGCTGGTTATTTGCCCCTTCCAGCGCGTTGCTTCTGGAACTTTTTGGAACGCGTTGCTTTTAGAACAAGAAAACTGACCGTACAACTTTTTAATAAGCTTTTTTTTTAGCACTCTTAACTGCCTGCTGTGACAACGAAAAAGCGAGTGCGTTTGTCGGATGAAACAGGTCCTACATTCTGTAGCTTCTGTTTGTGGAGCACCGTCTCAGCTCAATTAGAAATTACTGAGGCGAAATCCTTACACGCCTCATCAAACGCGTAATTTGACCGTCGGCGTCGGCGGCTTTAACACGAGTGATACAGAAAATCATCGTCACGTAATGACGTCAGCATGACAGCTCAAATCGCCAAAATTTGTGACGTCATGATGACGTCACATGATGGCGTCATCACATGGCACTGTCACTTGGTCGAAGGTGGGCCGATCAGGGTGGCCGTGCAAAACCACGTTAGGGACAGAAATATATGTGAGCGCGAAAGAGTGAGGCACAAGAAGAGAAGGCGAATACATGAGCGCTCCTCTCTAATAATCTTCTTGTGTCTCGTCCTTTTGCGCTCAAATCTATTTCAGAGTGAACCAACGCGCCCAGCAAAGCACTCTATTAAGTTACAGAAAGCTTTCGAAGGGGAGGCAGGAAGAGCAGGGGGGGGCGTGATATGTACAGGGTGGTTACAAGAAATGTGCCCAACCTTCTCAAAAAATCAGGACAACGCGATATTTGATTGCTGCCTTCAGGAATTGGGTTTTCTGTAGTGGCAGGGATTTTAAGGTGGCTAAAAAATTATTAGGACTTTATTAAAAAGTTAAATTAATTAACTTTTGATTAGTGGAGTTAGGTGGTGTGTCAATTTGGGAGAACTGAAGTTCTTCATGCCAGAAACCCAACCCAACTTTAGATTTTGAAAAAGTGACGTCGAGTAATTATTACGAAGTAATGAAATTCAACCAAATTCAATGGCGAAACCTAAACAGAAACATGGAACAACGCAACTGCCATATTCTTCTGAGACGGTCCAAAATGATGTGAATGGACTTTTTCTGTAGCGCTAGGCATCTTAAGATGGTTAGAGACATTACTGAGACAGTAATTAAGAAAGTTACCATTAATTGACTTTTAATTAGTGGAGTTAGGTGATTGTGTCAAATTGGGGATTTTAAGTTCTTCGTGCCAGAAACACATCCCAATTTTGAGATTTCGAAAAAGCCGCTTCTAGTAATAATTACGAAATAATGAAATTCAACTGAATTCGAAGGCTTTCGCTGTTGAAAGCCGTTGCATTTCGTTGAATGTCATTACGCCACAACAATTACTATAGGACGTTTTTTTCGAAATCTCGAAGCTCGGATGAGTTCCTCTCATGAAGACCCTCAATTCTTCCATTTGACACAATCACCTAACTCCACTAATTAAAAAGGTAATTAATTTAACTTTCTTAATTACTGTCCTAAATGATGTCCTTAACTACCTCAAGATTCCTGCCGCTACAGAAAAAGCAATTCTGAAAGCCCCGAGCAAATATCGCATTTTCCTGATTTTTTGGGAAGGTTGGACATATTTCTTGAAACACCCTGTACATCAAATGAGAAGAAAAATATGGCTTTTGCCTTCGAGTCGTCTTAGGCGAATGCATAGGGGACCCTGTGAGTATTCCTGCCTACCATCCCGCTGTTGTTTAACTGCACATGAACCCGATGCCCCACGAGGCTTGCTTCTCTTTGTGGGTGTCGGAAATAAGGCGACATAATTCCGAGTGTGAGGATATAGTTTCGTTACGTAGACACCATTTCGGAAGCAGTGCTTTTGAATGTTCTTGTAATGCTTACTTTCAGTGAACCTTTATGCTGACCTTTGTAGACCAAACGAATCTAGCCACCCGTTTATAAGCAATTCTTATTTTGTGCGTGCATGTGTGTGTGTGTGTGTGTGTGTGTGTGTGTGTGTGTGTGTGGTGTGTGTGTGTGTGTGTGTGTGTGTGTGTGTGTGTGTGTGTGTGTGTGGTGTGTGTGTGTGTGTGTGTGGTGTGTGTGTGTGTGGTGTGTGTGTGTGTGTGTGGTGTGTGTGTGTGTGTGTGTGTTTACCTACTTTTGTCCAAGTCTTCGTCATTTATTTTCTTTACTTTCCAATCTTACTTTCCTCTTCCCTCCTCCCGAAAGAGCAGGCAGGCGTTGTGCCCCTCCTGGTGGCAGTTGTCAGCCTGCTCTCTCCCTCTTTTCTCTGTGTCCTTGTGTATCTATGTATGCAAATAAATAAATAAATAAACCAAATCTGCGCTTAATTGTTAGAAGACTCGCCATGGTGGTCTAGTGGTTATGGCACTCGACTGCTGACCCGAAGGTCGCAGTATCGAATTCCGGCCGTGGCGGCCGAATTTTCGATGGAGGCGAAAATGCTCGAGGCCTGTGTACTTACATTTAGGTGCACGTTAAAGAACCCCAGCTGGTAGAAATCTCCGGAGCCCTCCACCATGGCGTCCCTCATAATCATATCGTTGTTTTGGGACGGTAAACCCCAAATATAATTATTATATAATTGTTATAATTCACTGCTTCTTGACATGGTGCTTTTCCTATATTTTTTAGAAATCTTTCTCTAATCAGTTTAGTTCAAATACATCATTTATTTCTTCAGCCTCTGACTAGACCCACGATCAATATTATCAATACCATTGATACAGGATGCTTTAAGAAATGCGTCCGGAAATCCTCAAAAAGAACGGAAATAGAATAGTTGCTCACTGCCTCCATAGTTACTTTTTCTGTAGCAGCATGCATCTTAAGATGACTACAGATGTCAATTCGACCGTAATAAAAGAAATTAAATTTGATTAGGTTTTTAATTTTACGTGATAGGCGCTCGGATCAAATGGGAGAAGTGAAGTCCTTCCTGATAAGAGCCCATTGCCGCTTTAAGATTTCGAAAACAGCAGCCTGTGGTAATTATTGCGGAGTAAAGAATTTCTGCCAAATTCACCGGCAAAGCCGTCACCGAAGCGCAGATGAGCTCAACTAGCAGACGACCAGAATGACGTCACTGTTCGCGAAAGCGATTACAGCGGTGTTGTTTCTTCTGCATATGTTAATTTATGAGCGCAGTGCGTGCTATAATTGCAAGGAGAGCCCACACACCCACGAAGCGAAGTCGATCGATGGTTGATCTGACGACTGTCGCGCATTCCGGACGTGTGGGTAGAATGTGGGGGTAGGGCTATTCCGCATTTAGGTTCTGGTTTCCCTGGAAACGTTGCTGAGATTTCGTCACGGTGATAAAAGTACCAGTCTCGCTTTTTGAAAATCGCATAGCAGCAATGGGCTCTTCGCAGGAAGGGCTCCAATTGTCTCATTTGACCCGACCACCTCTCTCCTCCAATTAAAAGGGTAATTAATTTAGCTTCTGTCGTAAATGATGTCTCTAGTCATGTTAAGATGTCTGCCTCCACAGAATAAGTAATTACGGAGGCAGCGAACAAATATTGAACTTCCCTTATTGTTTAGGATTTTCGGACACACTTCTTGTAACACCCTGTAAAGGTTGACATGCAAACGTACGCAGATATACAAAGACGCCAAGAAAACGGGCATGAAGCAGGCTGACGACCATAACTGTGAAGGGCCCATTGGTTGCCTACTCTTTCGAGAGGAGAGAATAGAATTGAGAGATGAAGATAGGAAAATTCAAGAACGAAAGAAGTAAAGAAATGGCAGAAAACATGGACAAAGGCTATTACAACGAAACAATTTACCGACGCTTTCGTTTCAGGCTAATCAGTATGAATGAGAAAGCGCGACTATTTTTGAGACTATAGTAATAATTGTCAAATATGTTTGGTTCATCATCAGTTCTCTGAGTGCTACCTAGAGGTTTCGGTGGAGGCGCTATAAAGATAGGGCGGCTCGTTACGCACACTGTGATACAACTGCTTCGATCTGATTTTTTTTTCAGTTTTAAAGAATATTTCGTTATTATTAGCCCTTTCACTGCAATATATCAAGTTCATCATGAATATTTTCCTACACTATTGACAAGGCTGTGAACATAACCTATACGTCTATATATATCTATATATATATATATATATATATATATATATATATATCATATATATATATTATATATATATATATATATATTATATATATATATATATTATACCAGGGTGTCCCAGCTATCTTTAGCCCAAGGGTTTAAAAATACAATATTAGAGGCAGGCGAGTGGAATCACTTGCAAATTACTAACAGTCACCTTGCGCACTACAGACAATTTTTGTTTGGTAATTAGCTAATTGTTAATTAGGATTATTTCATTAAATTGCTGAATAGTGACTGTAGGCAAGAAAATGCTGCTTGCAAAGTTCGAGGGCGTTCTTCAGAAACCCATTCCATATTTGCGATAGAGAAAGTCTCACGTCATAACCATTTCAATTTTTTTCCAAGCTGGCAAAGAAAGCCCGCGAAATACAAAAAGAAACCACGTGACTAGCGCATTCGCCCCGCCGCGAGTATGCTGCCCCTCAGCCGTGGTTTGAGAGAAACGAAAATCAGCTGCGGGCCACGACTCGCCAGCTCCGTTGCAGCAGTAGGCTGATAAGTTAAACGGTGGTTTTCTTGGCCCGTTGCAGCAGTTGGCGCGCGTGACGGTGCAAGTTGTAGCGAACGCGGGCCAAGAAACCACCGTCAACTATCAGCCTACCGCCGCAAGGAGCCGCCGAGTCGCGGGCGCAGCTGATTTCGTTCTCTCAAAGCACGGCTGAGGGCAGCATACTCGCGGCGGGCGAATGCGCTAGTCACGTGGTTCTTTTTATTCGCGGGCTTTCTTTGCAGCTTGGAAAAATGGTATACGTGAGACTTTCTTTGCGCAAATAATGGAATTGGGGTTTCTGAAGACGCCCTCGAACTTTGCAAGCCGCATTTCTTGCCTACAGCCAATATTTTGCAATTTAATTAAATAATCCTAATTGACAAATTAGTTAATTACCACACAAAAAATTGTCTGTATGCGCAAGGTGACTGTCAGTAATTTGCAAGTGATTTCACTCGCCTGCCTCTAATATTGTATTTTAAACCCTTGGCTACAGATAGCTGGGACACCCTGTATATATATAATATATATATATAATATATATATATATAGATATCAGTCGCAAACTTTAATGGGATGTCAATAAATGCTTCAAGATATAATTTTTATTCTAACAAGCTACAAACTTATATTCAATGTGGTATAATCACTTTGCATTGGAAACCCTTGGGCCTTACAGTGTAGTGCAGCGAGACAGACGTTGAACCTTCTCGCTTTCTACGCTTCCTTTCTTTCCCACCCCTCGTTGCTGTGGTATCTATAGAAAAGGAAAATAAGACATCACATCTGATAAAATTAACCCTCTAGTCTCGGCCATCCGACAGCCCACCGACTTCGACAACCCCTGCCCCTTTGTGAAGGAAAGATAAATGAGAAGAATAGACTGTTGGGCGAGTTGGTAATTTATGATGAATGAAAATAGCGCGAAAAAACGTAGGATGAGATGAAGAAAGCTACAGCACAAGCTCATGCGCTTGTGCTGTAGCCTTTTTCGTTTCGTCCCACGTTTTTTAGCGCTACTTTCATTCATCGAGAAGGAAAAATGCTAAAAACAAATATCCTACAATTCAACTAAATACGTAAATGTTCATGAACCGGTCGAATTGCGGACTAATAATTACTATTCTTTTTGTTGCCTCCATCAGCCTCCCCCGCTTCGTCAAGCCAAAACATGCACTATCAATTATAGTTCAATTGCTTCACCGCGTGCAGTGTTGCCTTACAGACAAAGCATGCTATACAGGCACACTAATACACGAAAAATTGCCGCTTCCTACTTCCTAAATTACCCATGTGCCCCTCGAAGCCCTTAGGACACACGGAAGCAATTGTTAATAATCTTTCAGAAAAAAAAAGTCTGGTTCAACATCGGCAGAGCTGCGATATCAATGGATGCAGCCCAACGGATGGCGCATCCTGCGACCACCGATGCGCGTGTTTGGCGTTAAATTTTTGCAACGTCGAAACATCGCTAATGCGGTAGCTCGAAAGCCCAGAAGCCGGGCGCTATCGCAAGAGCTCTCCAACCCAGACGACTCACCAACATAACCATTAAACATAAGATTTCCCACCACCACACAAGTCCCTCAACCGAGAGGAAGCTGTTGCGTGGCGGCAGCCTCAGATTAATTCATTCACCTGCCATTCCATAATTCATCTGTTCCACCTCACACAGTAGCCCTCATACTGCCCCTACTGTGGAGCAAAGCCCAAGCGCATCACAACACCCGGGAATGTCCCACCCACCAAGGCTACCCCTCTAATCCTTCCCGCCACATTCTTACCAAAATTCCCTGTCATCTGCTCTGGTTTGCAATGTCATACCATCGCTTTACCGAAGTCGCAGCCTGGATGAATAAAGTACAGATAACGGTGCTTTACGTGGATACGTTTCTATATGTCCGTAGGAAGTGTACACGAATTCTAGCCTAGAAAATGCCAGATAATTTATGCCCTTTGGATTTTTTTTACATCGCATAATGTTGCGGTAAGGCTATGTATTCCCTATTTTAATTTTTGGTCCCATCAATTTCACCGCTTTATTAGTCAAAACACAACCACCATCGCTTTGTGTTTTAGTGCTTCACCGCATGCAGAAATGTCTTACAGACAAAGCACGCTTTAAAGGCAGTTATAGTCCAGAATAGCGTTATTTCTTTCCTACTTTCTCTCTGTCTTCATGAAATCATCAGAAATCATTAATTATTAATATCTATCTCTTCGCACGCTGTTACCACCACTGCTTAAAATACTGTCGTCCTCCTATTCTTGTTCAATCTTTCGCCGCTCTCTCGAAAGTTTCGAACACAAAGGCATTTCCTATGTGTAAAATAAGCACTTAACAGTCCTTAATCAATCATTCGTCATTAATGCTTGAACTTTTGTTTTTGAGCTTCGTAGTGATATCTGTGCTGCTGCCACAACGCTTCAAAAAATTTTTGTCGAATATTTATACCGCTCATTTCTTGCTATTCAATTCCTTACTTCAGGTCCTCCCACCTTCGGTAGCTTGTTTCTTGGGTTCAGTTTCTTTAGTTCGAATTCATTATTGTCAATGTTTTAATAGAGAATATGTAAACGCGTGCGTCCTTTATTATTCTCGAAGGGAAGACATGCAGTTGAACTTTCTGCATTGTTCCGCCGTTGCGAACTGTTGTGATTTTCGCGATCGATCCCTAATATCTCAACAAAAACATCCGTGCCCAAACTCCTATGCTATTAAAATGCGAAAGCATTTCTTAGCGAACCTCAGGCACTTTGGCCGTTCTATCTATCTATCTATCTATCTATCTATCTATCTATCTATCTATCTATCTATCTATCTATCTATCTATCTATCTATCTATCTATCTATCTATCTATCTATCTATCTATCTATCTATCTATCTATCTAGGCCGCCTACGTCTGTGGCGCTCTCCTGATCCTCTCCATAAATTGTAATATACCAAATTGGCATAGCTGGGGATCAGATGACGAACACGATTCACTGGTCCATGACATGAATACACAAAATAGCTCTCCCGTACGTCATGAAACCGTTCTCTCAGTCACCTGTGGCACACACCCGCATACCTGAGTTCATGTTATGCGGGTATGTGCCACAGGTGACAGAGAGTCTCAACCAACAAAGTAACCACGAACACACACACATTGACACCGCAAGTACAGTGATATATGAATTGTTCGGGTTCATGTGCCAAAACCACGATATGATTATGAGAGACGCCGTAGCGAAGGGCTCCGGAAATTTTGACCATCTGGTATTCTTTAACGTGCGCCGAGATCGTAAGCACACGGGCATCTAGCATTTGTCTCCATCGAAATGCGACCAACACGGCCGGGATCGAACCTCCGACCTTCGGATCAGCAGCCGAGCACCGTAAACTGCTACACCCCGAAGCCGACGCAAGGAAAGTGGGGAAGCTGAGACAGAACACCCCTGGATGACGCTCAAGTACCATCCACTCGCCCACGTGGTCCGCAACGTGGACTACATGGACTATCAGAAAACCGGTGTGAAGGCTTCCCTACAATGATTCTGCCGAGAGAACCAGGCCTCTCAACATTACCGGTGACTTCAACATTGCCTTGTCAAGACCCACAACGCCCGGTCCTTTTACTGCGTGAAAAGACGGCTTGGATGTGGACAGGGCATCGAAAGACGTCGCTACCACGTCCACCACAGGAGGCATCGTAGATCATTTCATCGTAAGAGGCATCCAAGATTTCCACCAGCTGCACTATACCACTACACTCGGACCCCGTGTAGCCGTGATCACGAACGGAGCCGATAACAAGTCCGGTCCAGCTGCTGGTGCTCACTAATCACGGTGATGATGACCTTGTTCAAGAACTGCCAAGAACCCCTCCTACACATACACACATGTTCATGAAACGTGCGTGCGTTCTCCGTCATAACCGACAAGTATAAGCATAACAACTGTAACGCAACTGTAACAACTGTAACTGTGACTGTAACGTACGTGCGGTGCGCCTGCGCGTGCCACTCGGCTGTGTATATATCTAGGGAAACTTTCCTAAATGAAGCTTAGTTTCGAGTAACGCCTGTCCTGTGCATCTGTGTTCCTTTTTGTCCTATTCGAATTCGCGCTATCCAGTATGCAAGAATATAAGCACTACATATCAGCTTACCGCGTCTGGTGGTGGTAACACCCATGTTGCTGTTGGCATCGTTACGCAACTGTAAACAACTGGTTACATAATACATATGCGACTCTTGAGCATATGGGTGTGCGTACACCACTTCCAAATTTCTCAAGCGTCATTCTGTAACGTTTCGCTCAATGTGAAAAATTACGCCACAGTCACCATCTCGCGCAAGCTTCGCATAGCATCGACTTCCACGGTGCGTGGGAAATGCCGAATTTTTCATCGTTGTAGATCAGCTGATATGACTGTTTGCTCTAAATCACAAGGTCACACGTTCATTTAGTGTAGCATCGGCATGCGCAAATTCTCACTCATATCGATATTTCGTGTATGCTAAAAAGATCTGTCAGATTGATGTCGGTTTGTTTAAATTGAAGAAAGCCACATATTTGTTTTTAATTGTCCTTAAACAAATATATAAAACGCATAATATGGAGCATCATCAGATGTGTGACGTCAAACATATGATCAAATTGTTCTCACTTTATCGGCATGCACGAAAAACGACAAGAAATTTGCACATGTTGCGTTCATTTTTACTGTGGTACTTTATAGCGAAGGCAACAATCACCAAGAGCTAACGCACGTTCACCACAATCAAAAATAGGAAAATGCAAGCGTGATATCTGCACACTTGGAGCTCGGGCAGCACGAACCAAAGCTAGTTCAACTGCTGCATAAAAAATGTACCATCGTCTGTGTCTGAACTTGCCTTAAACTATGACAGCTATGCAAACACAATATCCTCTTCGCCATGAAACGATGAGTTCCCTAATTTGCATGATTTGAAAGAAGGCATGTCCGAGTGCGTCAGTCGCATTTAGGGGATATTTGTGCTCAGCCGTGTAATTATTACTGCGTGGCCTGTACTTTCTATATTCTCATGGCGATTGTGGGAGAATTTTTGCGTTGCAATATTTCCAAGTGCCTCCTTAAGTTAACACCTCATCAAAATATTACGTAGCAAACGCGCTACGCTCCAATACCTGTGCTACATTCGAAGTATTCACAAAAGTACACTTCTCTGTTTTCCAATATTACTAGAAAACGTCACACGTTGCAATCAGGGGCGTAGCCAAGGGGGGGGGGGTTCAACCCCCCCCCGAAATTTTTCAGTTTTGCTTGCGTATATAGGCATGCACACATACAAACGCACGCACGAACATACATAAAATATGGTTGAACCCCCCCCCCCGAAAAAAATTTCTGGCTACGCCCCTGGTTGCAATTAATTCAACTGAAGCACACGCTTTGTTGAGGGCGCACCACCACCACGCTTTGTTACCGTTTCTCTTGAGATCGTGATATTTAGCAGCAGTGCTATGTCACATGTCGGTACAGTGGTGCAATCTATCCAAAATATCGCGAAGTCGTGTTCCGCATTTGGCTAGGCAGTAACGCCACCTCGAGCGCCTATTCTGACTTGAGCGCGCTGTTCCCCTTCTTTTTCCTCAGGTCTTTATGCGAACTCCCGTGAGGGGGCGGTGGTGGCGGCGGCAGTAGCCAGAGACGTGTTCCGAACCGCACGACAGATGGCGGCGCTATGTAAGAAAGCCTAGGGTGCCTTGATGCGCGAAGGGGGGCGCACACATCGAGGCACACTAAGAAAGCCTAGAGTTACTGTATATGCTACCTTCAGGTAGCAGAGTTGCGCATAGGTCGGGCAAGCAACCACAGCTATGCGGCGAAGCCACTCTCCGTTTTTGCAGGCGACATGCCTACCGCGTCGCCGATCGATATGTTTGCCGTGTCGAATGCCGGTGATTAACTTAACTGTCGATGTCTGGTGTCAACCCAATTCGCTGTAGCGGCGGCGTAGAGAAGTATAAGAATTGAGCCAAGTGGCAGCTTCTCCGCAATGCATGATTGCTAGCGGCGTTTGGAAGACATATGCGCAACTCTGCTACCTAAAGGTAGCATATACAGTAACTCTAAGAAAACCTGGACCGCGCAAGTGCCCGCTCCGTCCGCGTGGCTTCTGAGACTATGGTAATCTGTAAATTAAATTTCTCGGTGTGCTTTATGGTAGCAGCATTTTAATCCATTTTGCTTGGGATGCGATCATTAATCTATTACTTTTTTTTCACAAATAGAAATGACATTTTGTACGATTGAATCGTTTTTACGGCTGCGCCCTTGCCGTCTTTTACTGCTTGCTTCGCTACATCACGTTGTTTTATACTTTATCGTCAATGCACATTGTATCTCTTGTATTACTTTATATATGCGCCAGTATGAAGGCTTATTAGCTTATCCTGGGTAGTATGAAAAACATTGACTATTTGCCATTTGGTTATTCCATTAATTTTTTTTTCGTTTAATAAAAAGTCAACTCAGATTTCGCACGCAATGCCAATTAGCCTATCCTCAGTGTAAGCACACATAAAGGCTTTACACAAACTCTCGCTCGTCGGGGCAGCCCGCCCGATTGCTGTGGTCGCGCTAATAAAAATGTTTCTTATTTTAATCTCGTCATTTTTGTCTCCTTCTCTGATTTTTTTACTGAATATTTCACTCTTTTTTGTTTTTTTTGTCAATTAGCTATGTAAATATATTATTTCTGCCATAACAGGCCTCTTAGAAACATGGAACGTGCTAGGCTGAATGCATTTGTTTATTTGCTGTATGTACGTCCACTATATTATGTATGTTCTCCTCGAAATAATAAATGGAAAAAGAAAAGAAAAATGAACGAATACGAGGTTCCTCACGAAACACCGGCCCGAAGTGTGAAGTCACGAGATATTCAAAATAAAAATATTCAAAGTTTTCAATATTGCTTAATTTGTAAGCACGCCGAGGTTTCAATAATTAAAGAGCGCCTAAAATAAGAAGTTCACAGAAGTTACGTGAGACAAAATACAGTACTCAGAAAGCCCATTATATCCCCTTATCTGACCAAATGCCCGCCTTAGGTCACCCCTCGATATTCTGATGCATATTTTTTTGCATATAAATGTTAGTCGTAAGGACAGTGCGTGCTTCAATTTTGTGCAAATGGATGTATAAAACGGCGTTCACCGTACTTTGTGCAATTTTGTGCAAATGTCTTTAAATGTGTGCCTCGCGTTTTGTGCAAATTTGTGGAAATTTGCAGCTTTATTTGGCCTTTTATTACAAGTAACAATGCCCCGTCTTCAATAAATGCATTTTTTATTCTATGAACGTTTAGGGAAATGCTTAGGGAAAACAACAAGCTTAATAAACTCCAAATAAAAGAACATTGTTCATTCATGCTTACTTGAACAACTCCCATCGAGGCCCACTGCGCTCGAAATCCCTACACCAATTATCTTGCTTAAGAAGTGGAAGTGACCGCAAACATAGCCAAGCATTTAACGATATTGTCACGCGCGATTATTTCTTTATTGCTAAGGGGTCGAGGCTTCCCCGACAAAAACTTGGAGGACGCTTGAGCGTCGTTTTCAAGAGTAAAACGCGATAGCGTAATTGAACAGTGTTCGTATCGCTAGCCTGGCTTCACTTCTCGGTGGAGACCTAAATCGCGCCGCAAGGAAAGCCAAAGTGCGGACGCCCTCTGGCTCCTATATCCACGCATGCCGCGCTACGAAACACGGTCACACGGCGGGGCGAGAAGGCCCTTTGCGACTTCTCGCGGGTGATATCCAAGCCGCCGAAGAACCTCCGAGATGTGCGTACCACCGACGGTAAACGGTGTATGCAAATAGCTCGCCGTTAGTACGCTAGAGGATGTATGCGTGGTGGCCGAGTGGCTGAACGCATAGCACCGCGGAGTGAGAGGTCGCAGGTTCGAACCCCCGGTCCCACTCGAACCGAAGACTTTTAGCGGCGAAGCTCCTTAGGGTCGAGGCTTGTCCGTTGTCCGTTGTAGCCACACTAGTACTGGAAGCGCTCACTCTCGCGCTCGAGCCAAAGAGAAGTCTTCTTGCTCTTGTTCTTCGAGCGCCTTGATGATGATCATAGCCACGTATAAAACCACATATAAAAATTGAAAAAGAGCAAGCAAGCGAGAATAGAGAGAAAGAATTAACCTTTGGCTTTACATTTCACCGATCATAAGGCGGTCAAAACGAAAAGAAAAAAAGAGAGGAGGAAAGAAAGAGAAAACGGAAGAGAAACAAGGAAGCTGCCCAGCTCCGACTTCCTTCAGGCTCGATCAGAGGGACTTGCATTGACCTCGTCTTCCGAAAATTCAGGTTGGATCCCATGCAAGAACCTTTGGCTTTACATTTCACCGATCGTAAGGCGCTCATAATGAAAGGAAAACGTCGCCCACATCTCAACGCCATATACGCAGTGCGATTAACAAACAACTTTGTATATACTGTACACACGTGTTGTCACGTCTTTGCATGATCGAGTGGGCAGTGTACGGGGGGATTCACGGTTAATGATCCCCCACCATATACGCAGTGCGATTAACAAACAACTTTGTATATACTGTACACACGTGTTGTCACGTCTTTGCATGATCGAGTGGGCAGTGTACTGGGGGATTCACGGTTAATGATCCCCACCATATACGCAGTGCGATTAACAAACAACTTTGTATATACTGTACACGCGTGTTGTCACGTCTTTGCATGATCGAGTGGGCAGTGTACGGGGGGATTCATGGTTAATGATCCCAACCATATACGCAGTGCGATTAAGAAACAACTTTGCATATACTGTACACACGTGTTGTCACGTCTTTGCATGATCGAGTGGGCAGTGTACGGGGGGATTCACGGTTAATGATCCCCCACCATATACGCAGTGCGATTAACAAACAACTTTGTATATACTGTACACACGTGTTGTCACGTCTTTGCATGATCGAGTGGGCAGTGTACGGGGGGATCCACGGTTAATGATCCCCCGGAACATCGCCCACTCGTCGTCATTCACTTTGTGGATATGCTGTGACTTTTTTTATTATTTGTTTATTTGCATCTACCTCAAATTTTCGCTCCCAGACACGCTGATTTCTCGCTCACAATCGAAGACCCCACCGCCGACACCCACCAACACCGGAATTTCTGCGAAACGAGATCTTTAATGCTATATCGTTAACACTGTTACGACAGCTCTACGTACCGGAACTCCTCATCAATAAAAAAAGATATGAATTTAGTTGTACATGATGACTTGCACATTTGTTGGTATTGTGAAGGTGGTACGCCAGGCTGAGTAATCTTGCGGAAGGACACGTCACCTTGTGGTTCGCTCGATTAATCGGGCAGAGAAATATCAGAACATAACGGAGCTTTACGCCCATTTTGAGGCAAGATATGGCACATTGAACAACGATCAATGATCGCGAAAGGACAATTTCTACTTAAATTTCTGCAATACCGTTTTGAAACAGCTACCGTAACCAGGTTCAAGTCAAGTAGCGGCATCTGTCGTCAGTTTGGCCAGGCATGCACAGACGTGCGCGAAGTTGCCGAGAGGAGTCACATAGACTGCATCCTTTGACTCCTCTGTTCGCTCAAAAGAGGGCGCCAGAAGCCTGGACTGCTCCTTTCTACAAATATCGTTATTATTGATGCCTTATACGTTCACCATTTCAATATATTCAGTCGTGAAAGTATTGCGTTTTCTTTTGGGGGGGGGGGGGGTATCAGCGGGCAACGATAAAGTGAGAATGTTCTTAACTATGATACGAATGCTGTAAACTTTGATAGTAATCTAACCTTGTGCAGACAAACGGCAACAACACTATTTCACTGCGACACAGTGATGCGTATGCCGACGTCTTCCCAAATTTCATTTCATAATTGAAAATCACGAAGTAAGAATGGCAGACTAGGCGTGTTTGTTCTCCGTGTGTGTATATGACTCTCCGTTTTGTCCGTTGTCGTCGTCGCGCCGTTCACCTCAAAGTACATTGAAAATCACCTTCTGCGATTATTTCACCAAAAGTATCGGAAGAGGTCGCACGTCCAAATACCGGCAGCTTCGGCGGCATTTCGATTAAATTAAAATGCAAAACCACTCGTGTTTCATACCTTAAGAGCGTTTACCATGGCCGGTACATACAACGGGCAAGTTTTTACTTACAATGGTTATATTGCGCCCGTGGTTTAATAAAAACCCAGGTGGAAGAAATTCTACCGGAGATCCCGTCTACGATATTTCGCGTTTCCCGCGACCTAGTTGAGGACAATAACTTCTGTAATTTATTTTCAAATAAACTTATGTTAATAATGAGTCTCCACGACTCTGTGTGTTGTGTGTGTGTGGTGTGTGTGTGTGTGTGTGTGTGTGTGTGTGTGTGTGTGTGTGAGTGTGTGTGTGTGTGTGTGTGTGTGTGTGTGTGTGTGTGTGTGGTGTGTGTGTGGTGTGTGTGTGCGTGCGTGCGTGTGTGTGTGTGTGTGTGTGTGTGTGTGTGTGCGTGTGTGTGTGTGTGTGTGTGTGTGTGTGTGTGTGTGTGTGTGTGGTGTGTTGTGTGTGTGTGTGATACTATGGCCCACGAACGTGAAACCGTGCTATGAAACAAAAGATATACTGACAAAGGCCAGAGCGAAATTCTGCACGTATGAAGAGACATGAACGACATATTTTAGCGCACAAGATAATGAGCCGCGTTGAACGTATTAATCCGCATAAACAGAGCACCTGACGAATCTTGTCTAGGTAGTTACCAAACCTAAAGAAACCGCGTGTAGTACAAAACGCAAGAAAGGGATCGTTGAATTCCAGTCCCCGTGTTCCCACTTTTTTTTTTCGTTCGGAGTGACAAAACTTTCCCTGTTCTGCTCCCCGTGCGCTCCCCAGAATCCACAACACACAGCTCCTCGTGCCATCAGCCTGTTTCCCTGGCTTCTCCACTGGACCGTAAGGAAGCTCAGCCAGCCAGGCAGTGACCAACAGAGGAGAGAGAAAAAAAACCATAAGTGATCAATGTGCAACCGAACATTCAAAGCCCCTGTCGAAGGAGACGAAGAAGAATTGGGTGACAACTAAGAAGCAAGAAGCTGTCGCGTCATCTTATTTCTCGGTAGACTAGTAGTCCCTTCTTTCTCGCAAACAAACAAACAACAAGCTCAGTCCTCTTCATACGCGCCTTTTGCTTCTCTCCCCCGCAGGTTTCTTTCAACTCTACCTTGCTTCCTTCCTTTCCTTAGCGGACAAAAGGGCCTGTGTCTACCCAAGCTCTTGTCCACGTGGTGCGGCCCTCTTCTCCTTTTTTGCCTCCGTCTCTCTTTTTCTCTTACTCTATATTTCTCTCTAACACACTCTCTCACTCTCTCTCTCTCTTGAGCTCTGGAAAGGTAAAAAGGCATGCACACGCCGCCAATAGCGAGGTACCGCCTCCAACGTCGCATAGCAACAAGAAACGCCGAGACAACCTTTCAAGGTAGCCGCAGAAACAAGGGCAAAAATAAGAAATCCAAGGGAGGCCTAGTCTAAAAACCTTAAGACGGAATCAGCTCTGTGCGTTTTCAGCAAAGCCGGCACGGGGTGAGGGAGGTTATCACAGCGGCCCGTCGCGCGTCTTTCTGGAGCACTATCTTATGCGGTTATGGTCTTCTTCTTTTTTTTTTATCTCGGGAATGGTGCTGCCGCAGATGTTTTAGTTTGCTTCCGAATATTTGGCTGTAAAAATCTGTTCGCTTACACGTGCATGTAGAACAATATTTCCGAGTGCTTTAAATTTTTTATGCCACTCATGATTCTTTTGATGTTGATTCTGTGGCCTCCTGCCCTGAAAAATTTTTACCCGAAGAAGACTAAGTTATAAGATAAAATCCGTTCGGAAGAAGAGAGCCAAAACAACAAATATGAAACGTAGAAAAAATACTAGAAAGAAGTGAAGCCTTTGCTGTCTATGAAAGTCATTAAGATGTATCTAGCTCTATTTTTCAACCCATTCCGCAGGGATTACTGGGACATTAGGATGAACGAAAGAAGAGGAACTATTCGAAGGACACGTGTCTTTGTAAGACGCAGCCAAATGAATCCAAAACACAATTAAGCCAAGAAAAGCATAGGTGATTTTTTTTTTAACTGAGCCCAAGGCCTTCGAGTAAGGTTGTGGGCTCTGGTCGCATCGTCGGCGATGGTGATTTTTCGTCCACTCTAACTTATTTCATTTGTTTATTATTTACTACACTACAGTTAAAAACAACAAGTGATGTCTCCTTTGCTTTCCTTGGCTTAATTGCCTGCTGGATGCATTCGGTTGGGACATTTGGATGTTACTCGTAACAATTGTTTTTTCTTTTCCTCTTTCTCTCTCTCTCTTGCTGCCTATAAGTGAAATCAAACCTAAGGGTCTTAACAAAAATACTGTAAACGTTCCACACACGTTCTGACTAAAAAAATTATAAACTGGGCTGGTACTCCTGAGAGCGTCTTACGCAAAAAGTGTTCTTCAGAGAAACAAGTGAATCCTGATGCTGCCCATATCGTAAGGCGAGACGGCCGTCTAATGGCATAGAGCAATTGCGAAAGCAAAGCTACGTAAATTCGGTCCTTGTTGAGCAAGTCGGCGTTCTCCTGTGAGGCTCAAAAGTGATCTTCACAGACACCATAAAATAAACGGTGGCGTTCTTAATTCCCCGCATTATAGGCACACGGCGTAGGCAACGTGCAGCTATAGAAAATACATTCGCAAGACTGGTTCTTAAATTATTTAAGAAGAATATGCTGAGGCATGGCTGTTTGTGCAGCAGCCATGCCTCAGCGAAACATTTATGTGCCTTTCTGCAATGTTTATCTAAATAGGCACAATTCTAAGTTTTGCCGCAGTGCTTAACATCGCAGGCTTTGTACGGCATAACCCCGCGCATTTTCGTTTACGTCGTTTCTTTAACCTAGTCAAGTACTCCGTAAAGAAGGCTGCTTGTCAAAGCCTGGTTCAATGTTCTTTTGAATTTATTGCCACCACATTTGTTTCGTACGTGAAGATCGAGCAAAGCTTTCCGCATCGCATAACAGGATCAGCGCAACCTTGCTATCACTCCCCCAGTTCATACTCCGCCTTTGCTAATGAGCGTGTTTTCTGCAACTGAATATGCTTTGTTTCCTGACTGTTGTGTAGCGCCGCTAAGACCAAGGTCGCGGACTGGATCCCCCACCATGGCAGCCATATTTCAATGCGGACGGAATGCGAACGCAAATGTGCTTAGATTTACACTCGCGTTTAGATAACGGCAGGGGTTCAAAATTAAAACTGCATCGGTCCACCAGTTCAAGCCTCAGAATTGTATGGCGGTTTTCGCAAGCCCTAGAATTTATTAATAGGCGAGTTACAAGGGGGCTCGTTCTTAAGGACCTGCGTGGAGAGTTGGGCGAGGTGGTACGAGTTCATTCTGGTCGAAACTGCGCAATAGGACGGGGCACGAAGAAAGGCGAGACAAACGAGCCCAGTTGGTCTGTACCACACCGTGGTCTGTATATAGATATATATATATATATCCTTAAGGAGCTATATATATGTGCAGACCAACTGGGAACGTCTTAGTAGCTATATGAACTTTCTCGCCTCCCGTGTTCGATAAAGGTTACGACGCCGGAGCGAACCGACTGCGAGTCAATAAGGTGAGCAAATAAAAGGGACATGACAATGCTCTCACGCGTTCTCCCGTCAAAGCCTGCTGTCCGATCTCTATATGGCATGCCTCCGGCATCACCTCCCATTAGTGTGCAAGGCGATAATGCGGCCATCCTCGGCAAATGTGTCTCTTTCCCTACGTTTGCCGTTCGAATTACTCGATTAGCCTTGCAGTGCGCGTGGTTTTGCTGTTACGGTCACATCTGCCGATGATATATATCTCCACGCTTATGACCTCATTCATGATAAGAAAAAAAAATCTCACAGGGTTCCTTATGCATTCGGCTGAGCCGACTCCTTTTGTTGTCAGTCGATGTATTGGTCCTCCTCCACCTCCGAACGTTTTCTGCACCTACCGCGCTTTTGCACTGCCTCCAGGATCGGAGGCATTGCAAGCTTTCTGCAACTCACCTGGTTTTACAACGAAAGCTGTTATCAGATCACAACGAGGGCCGTTTTTGGCGCCGTAGTTGTCCGCCGCCGCCGCCGCCGCCGCCGCCGCCACCGGTGTCTGTAACCGATGTCGCGTGAAACCGCTATGGATGGAAACAACTTTGTCCATAGCGGTTTCACGCCCATCGCGTGAAATTGTGCAAGGAGTGAGTTGTCGAATACTTCCAACGCATTACAAGGCCTCAGCCATAATTCTTCATCGTCTTCAGGCACAGCGTCAACAAAGAGCACATAATGTTTTACAGGTGTTTAGCGGGTACCACGGCTCTCCGCAGAATGACCAAAAATAGCATAGTTGGCCGCTTTCCTACTTCCCAAAAATCATGATGATTTATAGCGTAGTGGGTACCTCGCAAGTGCACTTGTATTGATTGCCAGGAAGTCCACAAGGGCCCATTATCTATTTCCTCGGGATCTCAATAAAGTTAATCCCTCCCCCTCTCTCTCTATTTCTCACGTTAACGTATGTTATAAAGCGTGGTGGGAGAGTTATAAAGCGTGGTGGGAGAATTAAAAAACGAGCAGGCGTCACACAATGCGAATTACGTAACTAGTGGGTCGTTTAAAACTTCCAACCATTACAAGGGGATCAGCCATAATTCTTCATCGTCTTCAGGCACAGCGTCAACAAAGTCCACACAGTGCCTTATAAATGTGTAGCGGGTACCTCGCTTCTTGGCAGAATGACGAATATTGGCGCAGTGGGTACTGCCCAACTTCACAAAAGTTATAATTCATGGCGTAGTGGGTACCTTGCAAGTGTACTTGTGTTGGTAGCCCAAGAGAGTTTACAACGGCTTCTAGAATGCCGCTGTGAGCTTTCCGCGCAGGCCTGGCGTTTTATCTCTACCTCCGTGATCGGCCCGGCCTTTGACGAAGCGAAGATGTAATGTGATGAAGTCATCAGGTGACGTCATGGTGAGTCATATGGTTACCGTCACCACGTGATAATTATCTTTTGTATAACTGGTGTTGACGCTGCCGATGCCAAGGCCAAAGGTCAGTTTCGTGTTTGATGAAGCATCTAAGGAGGAGGCGAGGAGGAGGAAGAGGAGGAGGAGAACGGAAGCATCTAAGGCTTTCGCTTTAATAAAGCAGGAGCGTCAGGCTGGATTCTCTGTTCCGCGTCTGTCCTTACTCCTGTAAAGTTTTACCTGCGGGGGTGGTAAGAATTTAGAAACTGATGAGTGACGGTTGAGAAAGAAGAGCACCAAGAAGCTATTAAAGATCCTTCCGTGAACGCGAATTTCTTGATGCAAATTTTTCAGCCTAGGCCAACAGTGATTACGCAACGTGAAATCTAGCAAACTACGCCGCAAAATAGTAGGTTTTAGCCCTTCCACGTTGCCGTGTAAAGCGCACAGTAATATTTTAAAGATTACTCCTGTAGCTGGAGTAATCTAAATCTTGTATTGCAGATCTTTTCTTTTTCCCCGATTACCTCCGGTGAACTACAGTTGTCTCGGTCTTTTTTGAACGTCTGTTTTACAACTTGTGACGAGAGCCAAAGCATTCCTTACACACTTTCTTGGAGGTGAAGCGCCAAATTTGGATAAAATGGTATGGCTGTGAAATGAAGGCCTATATGAGGCTATCGCACCAGAAGTCTTTTACACCCGTGACATTGCTCGGCCCTTGCCATCGAAAACAGCACAGGCAAATCATTGTGCTGTGTCGAGGTCTGATAACTCCAGTTCCCGGGACTCAGTACAGTGCGTGGTTCAGCCTCTCCCGGCCATTTGTATTTGTATGTTTATTCTATCTATACAACTTTACGTCAAGTTTAATGCCTAATCTAACTAAGTCCTTACGAACCCGTGGCATTACTGCTTATCTTGTAAGACTTTTATTTTTAATGCTATTGTTGTGACGTAAACGAAGTATCAGCTGGTACTACTAACTTTCTTTCTTTTACGTTGCTTCAAACGAATAGTTTTAGACATTAAACGACATTGCTCATCTCTCCAATTAGGCAAGCCTATAGTCCGCGGCTTTTTTGCATTCTTAGTTCTATATTTTCAACATGTATGCACGAGGCCCATGCATCAGCAGCTCTTCTTCACTGTGAAAATCTGTGAAAATCTGTACCAATTAGCCACGCAGATCAGTCGCAAGTTGTAGGCAACCACTTATCATGGATCTCATACGCAATCACTTGATGAGCAATTCGAGTTTCTTTCGAAAAAGCATAAAACTTCCGAATGCAGAATTCTGCTTGAATTGCACTCGCTCACGAAACGCTTGTAAACAAACAACACATCTTATATTGCTACGTTTACATTCCTGAAGCAAATTAAAAATATAGAAGAATCATTAGAGACACAAACACGTAGAACTTCATTTCACGAAGGCTTACAGGGGGCTTCACCTTCTGATTTTTCATTTCATTTTTCATTAGCCGCTTTAAAAAGAAATATCATTCGTTGAACACTCCTTTCAATTCCTTGCACTTGCTGCCGATTTCTTTTCACTGTATCATGAGTATGATGTTTCTTAAATTCAGTACTTCTGCATGCTTGAGAATAAGAGATATACCGGATGTTCAAAGTTAAGCTTTATGGTTTTTTTAAAATTCAGCACTGGGAAGAGCGTGAGAACCACCGTTGCAGATATGTTATGTATCTAGGGGGACACAAAGTGAGATAATAATTATCGCTGCCAGCCGTCCATTTAACGAAGATTGAATAATGAACTTTTTAATGAGTGCTGCAAGCGGGCATGTTTGTATTGAAAAGTTGGAGGCAGCCGCGTTTCTACGCAGTCCACTTGGAAGAAATCTTCTAGCATGCCTTGTGTCCCGAAATATCCCCGCTGCACAGTTTCATTGCGGTAAGACCGTGAGGATCGGCGCAATGTTCCGCCCTGATGTCACGAGCAGTCAGTGGTCGCTATCACCAGCCGGTAGCAAAAGGGTAACCGTTATCATCTTTGCCTATGCATTCGACCCGTTGTCAGATTAAACGCCGCACGGGACCTGCCGCGGCACCTCGGGGAGGAGCTTTGCGCCAGTGCTCACTGCCTTGCATGCGTATCATGCAAACGCAATCAAACTTTGCAGCAGGATATCTCGGGGCACAGACATGCTAGGAAAAGTTCTTCCAACTGGAACTACGTAGAAACGCGACTGCCTCCAACTTTTCAATACAAACATGCCAGCTTGCTGCACGCATTAAAAAGTTCATTATTCAATTTTAGTTAATTGGTTGCTGACAACAATCATTATTGTCTCACATTGTGTCCCCCTGGATACATAACTTATCTTCAAAGGTGGTTTTCACGTATACCTCCAAGTGTGGAATTTTCAGAAAACCATAAATCTTAATTTTGAACACCCGGTATAGCCCGTGCACTGCAGAGCAAGGCATCCGCTTCCTTATATAAGCCAGCACCACCGCGTACAAGCCACTCAGAGTTCCTAGGCAGTAAGCTGCGCGTAGCATTAACGTTTACGCCCCCACTGTTAGATGAATAAGCGGATGACTACGCACTCCTACCTTTTGATTACGAGTGAATCTTTCGAGCGTTTAAGAATTCAGTTAACGTAAAATACGACACCATCAGGCTTACTGGACTAACTAGAACACTTCACTAGCCTCACGTATGGATGACGTTTATGGCTTTTTTTTTAACTGTTATCCCAATAAGCGAACGAATATGCCGTCCTATCTTTTTCTTTACGACTGTATCTTTCCAAAATGTTAGATTTAAGTTAACGTAAGAGGCGACACCATATGTCTATTGTTAACTATCACGGTTCACTGCACTGGCGCCGGCATTACAGCGACGGAGATAGCAGCCATCGTACAGGAAAAAAAAGAAAAGAAATAGCGCACCTAAAGAACGCCTTATAACAATCGCTGACTTCCCTGACTCGGTCGAGGATGGGGCAAAACTACGGCGAAAAAGAAATGAACGAGAGCAAATGTCCCATAGGAAAATAAGACAGCATAAAGAGGCAGAAAAAGTGTCTAAAAAAAAAAGAAATCGCAGATCTAACGTGTGCAGACGCGATGGTGTGTATTGGCTATCGGAAAACAAGGAGAATTCGCCCCAGCTCCTTTATCTGGGGAGTGAAGGCTTGAGTATGGCGCAGGACAATGGAGCACCGCGAACCGTCCTGGAAGTTCGTAAGGAGTAAGAAAAGAAGGTAAAATAAAATAAAAAATAAAGGAAGAAAGAAGAGAGCGGCGGTGCGGTCAGGATGGAGCTAACCTTCCGCTGCGTTGGGGCGCTGTCCTGCGATCTTCGCTCTTTTGACGAGTCGGAATTTTATGTTACTTCGTTTCCATTCAGTTTCACTTTGTCTCGCTCCATTTGTTTTACTTTTTTTTACGGATATACGTCGCCGCCGAGCGATTGCCTGAACCAGAAGAAGAGAGAGGAGAGAAGGTGGTTTTTCGGGGGGGATCAAAATGAGAAAAAGATGAAAAGGGAGATTCACTTCTTCCTTTTTTCCGGCTGGCCCCTGACGGTCCCAGAGATTTCGTTATTTTTCGGGGGCCACCGCGAGGTTACCGTCTTCTCGTAACGGGAGTAGGACGGTGTGCAACGCGCCTAAAAAAAGGAAAGAGAAAAAAATATATGAGAGAGAGAAGGAATGAGTGAAACAGTGTTGGTGTGCAGAACGCGTCGCAAGAGACACACGGCAATGGAATATAGTGCGCCGCGCGGCTACATGTCTCTCCCGGGTAATGACGGAACTACGCCGGCGTGAAATTGCTTACTAAGCAGCAGCAGCAGCAGCAGCAGCAGCAGTAGCAGCAGCGCGGTAGCTTACTGTACTGCGGGGGGAGCTACCGACCTCCAAGACCTGGCGGCCGTAACCAATTTGTTGGCCCTGCCATTTAATATTCGGCGCGGAGCAATATCGCCCCGAAACTGGTGTTGCTTCCCCCTCTCCATCGCCCGGTCCCAGTCAATACCCAGTCAGCAAAGTGCCGAAACAGCGAGCGCGGCAACCCTGAATTTACGTTCTACCGCTCCTCTTTTCGATTACACCCTTTCGTCAATTTGTGTGCTTTCTTCCCCTACCCGGACGTTTCATTGTCTTCGTGTCACTCGGGCACGACGACTTATCTGCGAATGCCCTTCCATACACCTTCACGTAGCTTTGTCTTAGTTAGCAGGTTAACCTTAGTTTATGTTTGTCATTAGCAGTCTCTGTGCGTATATATTGCAGAGATTTTGCTTTTTCAGCTTTACAGTAATACGTGCTTGCCAGCGGCGATGTCTCAGGTGTGTGGGCAAAGGCTATAGGTCTGCGCACAGCGAGCGTAAAAAATAGTAGGAAAGAAGGGCATTAGCCTTTCATGTTCGAGGCACGTAAGTTTTTATCGTCGCAGTAGCGCTTTTTATATTGATTCGGCACAAAAATACGGTACCTAATAGTTATTCGTAGTTCGCTAAGGGTTGCGCAAACGAAAGTATATTGCAGTATGGGCTAATTACAAATAATTGTATGTTTAGTTCTTACTCGTACCCAAAGTACCGCACCTTTGTCCTCGCTTGGGTGCTGAAGAATATTAGTCATACTATATTACTATCCCACACTGCACTTTTACCCTCTGTATTTTTTCTAGTTATGAAGATTAAACGATCAAACGACTTCGTATTTTATATTTGTTGCTGTTGTCGCCTTTTCTTTTCCAAACAGTGCTCAGTAAATACTTGAATTCATACACAACACAGGCCTTACAGCACACATCAAGAAATATGCCTGAAGAAAAGGTCTTAATGTCAATTTAAAAATAATAAATACTTCGCAAAGAACAGTTTCATATAATCCTCGAGCTTTAATATTTTATCAGCTTAAGCTGTATGCATTAGTGCTGCAAGCTTGCAGTCACTGTTTGATGTTACTATTAATAGCTTTCATTTTTTTTTAAATTCAGCTTTGATAATGAATAACCAAAGAAAAAAACATTTATATGAAGTTTGTTTTTTAATGTATTAACTGACCGTGAAGATTACAATAACGAGTCATTCATAAAAGTTTTCAATATAATATATATTATATATTATAATATATATATATATATATATATATATATATGTATATATAATGCTTTAAAATTTTTTGCGCTAGTGTTTACTTACAGGTTTTCAGAAGGCCTTACAGAGAATCATTGGCACTTTCTGTTTTTGTCACAAGGTTCCGTATAATGCTACGTACGCACGCATATATTTAGCGTCCTATTTACTGGCAGTAACCTTTATTTTACTGTAGATTTGTACTAGGTCGTTAACACTGAATTTCCTGAATGTTGCACAAAGAACGCACCTTGTCTACTTTATTTTTTTTTATTTCGCGGGGACTCGCAGCAGTGCATGTAAATAATAAATGAAAGTCATTACTTTCTTCATTTGAGGTACTAATCGGAACTTCTAATCTATTGTCTCTTCCCGAAGCAACAGCTCAATTTTTTTTTGAAAGGAGAATTATCGTAAAGTGGTGGTATTTTATGAAACATAAATGGCGCTGTGTTTCTCCTAATGAGCACTACAGTGCTCATGCCACATAAGGAATGTGTTCACTTTGGTGCTGGTCGATATGACATAACTTAATCAAACAAACTACGACTTCTTTCACGAGGACGAAATAAGCTTCCAATAAGTGACAGACGGAGGTGAAGGTACGGTGAGTTTTTTTTTTTTTAATCATCTCGTCTGATAAAAAGTAACATATCTCGTTTTTATTTGACACTGCATGCCATGTCCGTGCGAAAACGAGTTCCAGAGGGGTCTCATATACGCAGCCTGGAGAATGAACCGTAATTACGTGAATGGAGAGAAACTTGTCACTAAACGTACGTATCCTTTTTTATTTTATCTATGTCCCGTGTTTTCATTGTCCCGAAAATGAGAACGCGACACATTTCACGCGCGCTTAAAAGCGGCCGTTACGGATCCAACATCATTTCCTCGTCGCCCAAACGAGAACGACTCCTTAGCGCCTCCTAGGGACCGTCTTATTACTGCCGTAACATCGTATAAGCGTGGCTCTTAGGGAAGTAAACGAGCGGTAAGAAAAGGAAGAAAATATCCCACAACGAAAAGCAGCAAGGCTGTGCACGCCCACACTGATGCGCACTGCATCAGGAGAGGCTTCTATATAGGGCGCTGGTCAGTGTAAGAGAAAATTAGGCGGAAGAAAAGTTAATAAATTCAGCAGCAGCAACGACAACAAAGAAAAGGGGACTAGCTGTCCGAAGAAGGGTCTCGCAAGAGATGGTGAGCTTTTTTCGACTTTGGAGGTACCCATTGTCAGTTACCTCCTTAATAACGCGAGCCGCGAGACCCAGAGCAGCGGTTCAGGCTCGTTTGTTAGAGAGCGATCAAGACATTACGTCCCGGCGCTCTTGGGAAGGGATAGATTGGACCCAGATATTCTCCTCAAATCGACGACTCCGTCCTCGGTCTCGCCACACAGCGTTCCTTCTCGGCATCCTTCACCTGCCAGCCTCACGGGCGTTATCGTGTTGAAAGCCTGCGGGAATACAATAAGAAAGAGAGAAAGGCCGGACCAGGCGAGCGAGGAGGACAGGACGGTCCCGGGAGTTGCCTCAAAATCCTTCTCTTTCCCATTGTCATCTGGAGCGAAACATAGCTGCCGCCACTGCTGTCTCTGCAGTCGCGGGAGCAGCTTGGTGTAGTCGTCTTTGCCAGCTGGCTGCCTGGTTTGTGTGGATCGATGTTGGGCTTCCTCCTAGCTCACGGTGTGCTGCAACTCCGGCCCGATGCGGCGATGAGCTGGGGGGCGCGAGTCAATCTTGCACGAGCCGCAACTCCAGCGGTCCCATCTGCCTCTTTCTTTTCCGAATCCTCCCCTCCCCGCCTCTCCAACTTCGGCACGCTGGCATGCTCGGGCGAGCCTTGTGAGTGTTCTCACGCAAGCGCTAGGCCTTCGGCAAGCGCCGCCCACTGGGTCTGTACTCGAGCACAACTCTGTGCGTATGCGCGTGTTCGTGCATATAACCGCCAGCGTGCACGCACGGACGCGTGTGGTGGCGCATGCACTGCTTGTACGATGATGCACTGCTTGTACACTGGTGCCCACTCGCGTCAATTTCCGTGAGTATACGTGTCTAAGCGAGCACGTGCTCGTGGCCAGTGCGCAAGCATAACTCACGTGCAAAGTTATATGCGTGTAAGAGAGTGTCCGTCGTCCATCTTGGTGGTAAAGTGGTTACGATGCTTGGCTACTAACCCGACAGTCACGGGTTCGGTCGTGGCTCCCCCGTTCGCATTTCGATGAAGACGATATGCTACAGGCCGTCTACTGTGCGATGTCAGCGCACGTTAAGGACCACCAGATGGTCAGAATTTCGGTAGTCTTCCACTGCGACGTGGCTCATAATCTTATCGTGGTTTTGCACGTAAAACCCCAATTATTATTTTTATTATTATATTTATTATTATTTATTATTTATTATTATATTATTATTATTATTATTATTATTATTATTATTATTAGATAGTGTTTGTGCATTGACATCTTGTTACGCGTTCGTTTGTCGTGCTGCGGGCACGCCGACGTGCGTTTGTGTTCTTGACGTGCACTACAACGTCTCCCATTGCTCAGTTTGCGAGCTCAGCGAGTTTTGCAGGGGCTATTTGTTTGTGTGTGGCCCTGTCTGAAAAGAGCGATGCCGCTAGGCGAGCTAGTTTGTCAACGTCAAATACTGGGGCGAAAAGGCGCTGGCGCCTTCTACACCTTTTGTCTGTAGGGTGCAGTCTCTATCTTGGGGTCATAAGTGGTGAATACTTTCCGTTGAAAGCGTTGTGAAGCAGTGCCATGCTGACCAAAGGGTCAGCAGGGTCAGTGCTTCTCTATATATATATATATATATAATATATCTTCAGCCTCCCTCTTGGTTTTGTGCACTGTCGCGCTGCCGGTCAGAAACGCGGCTGCGGCACTTAAAACAAACAATCAGGTTTACATACACTAAATTTCAGCGCCAACAAGCGTAACGTTCTCTGCACGACTACATCCTGAAGCTCCACACTGCACTTTTTCTACGTATCTGCAGAGTGAATACGCGGTTTCGAATGGCGGGTTGTATTCTAAGCCCGATACTACTATGGGGCATAAGTCGTACTCGCAGGGCCGTTTAAAAAGGACTCAATACTGTCCAAGGTAGGAAAGTTGGCTCATCATCTTAATTTGTAAGGGTATGCATGTTAGAGTATACATGTACAGACTACACGAAACGTAAACCTGCAGTGATCGATGCATTACTCTATCAAATAATAAGGTAAAAACCAATATCCTCATGGAAACGCCCTTCTAATGTACTTACTATAACGCATTTGTTTGAAGTACTTTATTACAAGGCATTTATATTTGAGACTGTTTATATGAATATTCAACATAAATAGATACAGCCGAGTGCTAAGCATATTGTCATCTTATGAGATCATATATATTCCCAACACGTTGATCGCATCGATTCTGTTGTTGGTTTTCAATAGCAAGCAACTATTCCTTATTTGCACCAATAACGGCACAACGTGAAACAACGACGCAGAGGTGTTTCAACTTATTTATTTATTTATTTATTTATTAGAATTACCCTCAGGGCAGAGGCATTACAGAGGGGAGTGGTACATGAGAGAAAAAAAAAAAAAAAAAAAAAAAAAAAACATAATACAAACGTTGTCTACAAATACAATGTTAGCTAAAAGATATAAGTAACATAACAAGTCGTAACCAAAAAAGCAAGAATGAGACAGTTTGCCGAAAAAGAAAACACAATTACATAATTGGTTGGTTGCACAACAGGACACTTGAGCTTAAAACGTTATGAAAATGAGAATGATGAACAATGGACGTAATTGATCCTGGAAGATTGTTCCAGTCCTGTGAGGTTCGCGGAATGAATGACTTATTACATGTGTGCGTTGAGCATTGTATGATTCCCACCTTTTGGGGATGATCACAACGAGAGGAGATGTATGATGGAGGGAGAATAAGGTCGTTATGCAGAGTGGGACTGTAGTATATTTTGTGAAAGAGACATATGCGGGAGAATTTGCGGCGACAAGCGAGAGACGGAAGCTCTAAGGAGTCTTTCATTAAAGTGATGCTTGCGGTACGACTATAGTTTCCAAGGATAAAGCGGACAGAGTTATTTTGGACTAGCTCAAGAGGAGTGGTTGGTGCGATAGTGGAGGGTCCCAAATGGATGCGGCATATTCTAGCTTACTTCGTATTAAGGTCTTGTAAAGGAGAAGTTTTAAAGCGACAGGGGCAGAAGAAAAGTTGCGTCGGAGGTAACCTAACGAACGGTTAGCATTGCTAATTATTTTGTTAATGTGAAGAGACCAGGTAAGAGTGCTTGTTATGTGTACACCGAGGTAGCGATAGGACGTTACGGGTTCAAGGGCAGCGTTATCAAGCAAGTAAGTAGCGGAGCAGGAAGATGTACGGGAAACACGTAATACTTTACATTTACTAGTGTTCAGTTCCATTAGCCAGGCTTTACACCAGTTAGATAAAGATTTAAGGTCATTCTGAAGAATTGTTACGTCATTTGGGTCACTAATTTCGATATACTACACAATCGTCGGCAAATAAGTGTATGTTGGATGTAACGCATTCAGGCAAGTCATTAATATAAATGAGAAAAAGGAGGGGGCCAAGTACTGAACCTTGGGGTACGCCAGAATGGACGGGACTCAACTGGGAATTAAAGTTATTAGCAGACACATATTGCGAGCGACCGTTAAGAAAATGTTCAATCCAAGATAGTAGTTTGGCGTCTATGTTAATTTCCTTAATTTAACGAGAAGCAAATTGTGGCAAACTTTTTCAAAAGCTTTTGCAAAATCAAGAAAAATACAATCGGCAGTGGAACGACGATCAAGGATAGTGTGTAGTTTATGGGTAAATAAAGCTAGCTGTGTTTCACAAGACAGGGATTTGCGGAAGCCATGCTGAGCAGTTGAAAAAAAAGAGTTCGCATCAAGAAATTTTACAATGTTAGTGTAAAGGACATGTTCAAGAATTTTACACGGAATACTGGTCAATGAAATTGGTCGGTAGTGAGAGGAGAATTTTACTTCCAGATTTATGCACAGGAACCACCTTTCCGATTTTCCAGTCAGATGGTAGTGTGGATTCATCGAGGGATTGTTGGAATATTTTGATAGAATAACACTGGAATATACTTTGGTACTCTTTAAAAATTTAGCACTGATAAGATCAATTCCGGGGCTTGAAGACACTTTCAGAGATTCAATAATTTTTCTACGCCACAGGGTTCAATGAGGATTGGATCCATAGTCAAAGAATTAAAACAGTGCACCTCGGGAAATGTCGCACACGATGACGTAACAAAGTTGCGACAAAATACTTCGTTTAACACAGTAGGACAGGCGGCAACCGGAATCGTTACCCAGAAGAATCTTGTAATACGATTTCGGTGTCTCGATCGGGGTTTATCGTACGCCAGAACTTTTTGGGTCATTACAGAGCAAAGTAGGCAAGGTGACTTGTAGAAAATTATTGCGGGCTGTCTTTAGCGAGAAACGTAAGCATTGCTCGCCTTTATATGCGTCCCACCGCATTTCGGAGGGAGAGTGCTTGGCCGTACGGAAGAGTCGTTTTTTTCTGTTAGAAAGTCGTTTTATATGCGAGTTATACCAAGGTGCTTTGGAATGGAGGAAATAGTGCGCATAGTGCAACTTATTGACAACATACACAACGATCCACAACGATGGCCAAGGAAGGCTCTCAGTGCGCTTCTGATCGTACCCTCATCACGAGAATAACACACGGGCCTCACTTCGGCATCATTCGCCTCCTTTCCGTAGGGGGCAATATATCTGGCCGGGCTTTCAGGTACATGCCTGGACGCGCCATCACTTGGAGGCTATACGGGGATCAAAACCTGCGCAGCTTTCTTGCTGCGGCCGCCGATGGCTCTGTGCCCTTCTCACGAGCAATATTAATCACTCTGCTCGTACCACAGTCTTTCGGACGGGCGGCTGACCGGCCACGCGAGTATGAGGGAGGTCACCGGCGTCATCTCTCATTGATGACCGTCCCAGCGTGGTGCGCCTGACGGCACCGGACGTTAAGTTCATCAGGCTGAATGAAAGCCGATCTTCGGAGAAATCCGAGCCGAACGCGGCGGGAGTGCAGGGAGGAGACGTTAATGTGAAGCTCCTCCTGTTCCAGCGCAAGCCGCCTTATGAGACGTTGGAGCAACGGCCCCTTTGCGTGAGGCCGATCACCTTGCCGTGAAGGGCGTGCAACTAACCCCTGACCCTTGAACGAGAGGGTACAGAGAGAGAGAGAGAAAGAAACGAAGGGGAAAGACAGGTGGGTTAACCAAGCCTTGGCTTTGTTGGTATCCTACACGTGGGAAAGGGGAAAGAGGGAATAATGGACTACACTGACAAGAAAAAAAAAGAATAAGAAGAAATGAAAACCTATTTTCCGGGGAGATGGTTTGGCTGTGCCGATGTGACCCAGAAGCTTCCGACAAGACAGATATTGTGATCATTTGGTTAGTAATGTACACATAGTTAAAAAAAAGGAAAATAAAGGTCATTTCGACAAATTTTCACTGGAGAGAGACACAACTTTTACCAACTATTCGGGAAAGAAGCAAGAGAAAAAATTACTGCAGTGCGCACATGACATAATGAACGTGTCCAAAAAATCCCGACGTCACATTATAACACGCACATTATGGAGCAATAGGAGACACTGACGCGTAAGTCTGACACTGACGTCCATGCGACAATATAAAAAACTTGGAGGACGCTTGATCTTCGCCTTCAAGAGTAGAACGCGACAGCGTAATCGGGCCCCGTGCGCATCGCCTTCCAAATTGCCAGCCTCGCTTCGGTTCTCGGTGCCTGCCTCAACCATGCCGTAGGGAAACGAACGCCTGTGCGCGAAAACATTGGCCGTTTCAAAGTATCCTAGAATGCCTACTGCAAGTACAGTTGTTAAGTGCCACACAACGCCATAATTCTTCCTTTTGCGAATCAGCGAAGGGCCCACTACGCGCCCGTAAAGCGACACGCGATCCTACGCAGCTGTTCACTTTGTTGATGCTTTTGCTCAAGATGATGATAAATATGCTGAGCGATTTGTGATGTGTGGGCCTTTTAAACAACCATTCGTTGCTCAATTCACATGTTTTGAAGCCTCGCGCGATTCTACGCTTCTGCAACGCAAATTACATGCGACAAGGAGACTCTTTCCACAACATGACATTGATATAGTGTTTTTTTTTTTTTCGGAGAAGTGTGAAGCGAAATTTGTGGAATTGCAGAACACGCAGGAGTTTGTACATGAGTGGTTATCGACGATGGAACCCTTGACAGTGCTCAAGGAATTTTAAAATTGATGTCTGTCCAGTAGGACGGACATCATTTGTTGTCATTTATTCGATGTGCTGGTGATGTAATTCGTGTCTGGAAAGAGGCAATAAAGCAAAAAAAAAGAACTCGTGGCTCTGCATGTCATCTTCCGAGACCGAGGCAGGATGAAACAGCTGTTGCGGAACTGAGGCGCTCTTATCTGGTATTTCTTCACTGGAAGTCTCTGAAGGTACGGCCCGTTCCTTAACAGGCTGGTCAGGACAATTTTGGTCCAACTGCTTGCATGGTCCACTCGGTTCTTCGTTTACCGCAGCTTCCTCGGACGCATCGACTGTTGTTTTCGTGCGTCTTCAGTAGGCGTTCTGCTTAATCCTGTAGCATCTGTGCTTGACGAAGTGTCTCCCGTCGCGTCGAGAACTTCTGTGGCATCCATGATATGCTCTTGCAAGTTCTCATCTGGTTGCTGCGTACGTTGTCGTAGTTGTTGGCGTAAGTCATGACACATTCCTCAGCTGAATGACCAAAGCGTCGACAGTCGTCGCAGCGAGGAGTCCTGCAGTTACGACGAATGTGCCCTACCTTATTACAGCGAAGACAAAGTGGTGGCCGGCCAGGAATGAGGACAAGACTTTGAACTCCGCAGACTGTCAGGAGATGTGGAATGTCACCCACTCGGACTCCATCGGCAAGGGACAGTACAACATCACGATTAAGAGTCCGCATTTGCTCCATGTCCGCTACTTTCCAGCTTTCTGTTGATATTGACTTGATCTTCCCGAAAACATGCAGTGCATCTCGAATGTAGGTGTCTTCTAAGTGCTCAGGAAGCCACAGGAGTTTCATCTTTACTTCTGTGGGTTCCGGGTCAATCACAAGGCATCGACGGCTCTTGACAAGAAATTCACCACGTGTGACTAACTTCGTTTTCGTCATTGTTGACTTGCACGTCACCATCCATACGTGCGACATTTGGAATTGACCTATCGAGCTGATTTCCTTTAGGTCGATAATGTTCCGAAGTGCATCTCTGAAGTCTTGAACACGGTAAGGGCGACCAGCCAAGTCCGCGTGCAGAAAAACGGAGTCCACAACCAGCTTACCGGTAGGAAGGCGAGGAAGCACAACACGGTAGTCATTACTGCTGGCTGAAGCCTGAGCAGCACCTCGGCTCAAGGCCGATAGATCCTTTGAGGCGGAGAACATGAAAAACGCGACCGCCGCGCGACGTACAGCTCCGATTCAAGCAAGGAGAGCGACACAAAGAGTGTGAATCGGAAGGTGCGCCGTCGCCGAACATCGAAACACAACGGAAATTGTCGGCGGTCACGATCGAGGAGGCCTGGTGGGGGTTCAAGAGAAGCCTCACCGTCGGCGGTGACCTATACAAGTGATCACAAGGGACAGTAAGCATACTGTTGGTAGACATCATGGCGCAGTCCGAGCGACTCAATTTTGCAACATTGAATGTTCGTGGCCTTAGGTCTTTCCAGAAACAGGCTCAGCTCCGCAAGCTTTTACAAGGAAACGACTCGATTTTGTCGCCATCCAGGAGACAAGATCGAGAGTGACGAAGACACTGAGAAGGCCTACGGCCCTTTGTCCGACTATAACGTTTGCGTTTCACACGCAAAGGGTCTGTCTGCGGGCTGCTGGTTGTTTCTGAGAAAAGAGTCTACCCTGTACAGCAATTACTACTCACGTTGACAGTGAAGGCAGGTACATATGCTGCGATTTTGTGTTGCATGGAGTGCCGGGCGTATTATCAACTTGTATGCATTCAATGAGATTTCAAAAACGGGTTCACTATTTGAAGATATGTCAATCTAATTAACTGTGATTATTCACTGTACTAATGGGCGACTTTAACTGTGTATGCGATCCTAGTGATCGCAACAATCCTAATAGTCACCGAGACAGGAGTGGTGAAGTTTTAAGTGGTATCATAGATAATGCAGGGCTCATTGACATCGGTACTTTCGGTCAAGTAACTGCGTATACTCGACTTCAGGGAAGCTCTTCTGCTCGCCTTGATCGAATTTACATATCTTCATCACTTCCACCTCGAGAAATTTCGTGCAGCACTGAGCCAGTTTCATTTTCGGATCACTGTATTGTTATCGCAAAAATTGGCGCAAGCCGCCGAACTCACTTCCGACCACAGGGGCACTTTGGAGATGAACTCGGATCCTAAATGATCAGGAATTCAATCATAGAGTTAAAGAGGCAGTGAGAAATTCTTTTTCTAAAGGATGCATGTATTCGCTGCTTGGGAGCTTTTTAAGCAAGAGATTCGTGCACTAGCTATAGAAATGGATCTGTCAAACCATACTATCGAAAGAACGAGGAAAAGAGATTATTTAAAAGTCTCTGTAACCTTTACGAGATCGAATGCGAAAAACCAGGCGCATACATTAATGAAATAGAAGGCATAAATGCCAGCTACAAAATTATGATGCTGCTGCTACAAAGGTGCACGCATTCGATCTCGGAACAGCAGGACTTTGAATTCTGAGCTACCGACGCGTCAAGCTTACTGATGAGCGGCGCCACGCAATGTCCAAGTATTCCAGATCTGATTTCTAACGGTGCTCTTCTAACAGATACAGCAGACATTATATTGCAATTCGAAAGGTACTACAAGGTGTTGTTTAGTGCTCTTTCGGATGACCATGGTGGTGAAAACAAAACAATTTGTTTCTCTGTTAAGCCCATTGAGCGAAGACGATTGCGCAATCATAGTAGTCCCATCACGTAGAGGAAATTAAGCAGGCCATTGATCAACCCTTGTCAAAAACACTGGCCCTGATGGGATTCCTGCTGAATTTTACAAATCATTCAAAACACTCTCAGTACTATTCTGCTGGATAATATTTAGACAAAGTTACGTCATGAAGACTCTCCCCCAGTCTTTTGCAAAAGCCATACTGTTCTATTCCAAAAAGTTCTGGAAGGAAAAGCTTCGTTCCGTTGAAGGCTACAGGCCAATAGCGTTGACAAATGTTGACTACAAAATTTTTGCTAAGATATTATCAAATCGGTTCAGTTTGTTTGATGTCAATACTTATTGGTTCTCACCAGACATGTGGAATTAGGGTCGCTCCATACAAACAAATATTCACATCGCTCGAAACGAAACTTCTTCAGTATTGCTACAGTTGTCAAGGACAGCTTGCTATGCTACAAGTAGACCTTGCCAAAGCTTTTGACCGTGTCAGTCATTCCTTTCTGTTTTTCTGCAACATGCAAATGTTGGCTCTGTTCTGCTGGAAGGCGTTAAACTTTGTTACAAATTGTTCAACTCGTCTAATTATTAATGGCCATCTGTCAAAGCCGGTATCTATTTGCTCTTCTGTAAAGCAAGGCTGCCCAATGTCCCCACTGCTGTTCGCACTTTATCTTGAACCGCTATGCCTGAGCATAATACGATCGAATAGTATTCGAGGCTTCAATATATTAGGCAATGAAGTTAAGGTATTGGCTTATGCAGATGACGTAGCTTTCTTTTGCTCAGACAAACGAAGTGTGAGAATGTGGTATCTACAATAAGTAAATTCGGCATTGTATCAGGTGCGCGTTTAAACACATCTAAAAGTTTAGGATTATGGTTTGGATCATAGGGTAGTACGCCGGAGAAGTTCGCAGGAATTAATTGGACCCGTATTCCACCAAAGTACCTCGGTGTGCCGCTAGATGCATACAGATTCAGCGCACGATACTGGAAAGAACGTGTTCCTAAGCTTGAAAGACAAGCCCAAACTTATGTTCCACATCGTCTTTCCATCTTTGGGAGAGCTGAAGCTTGCAATACATTTTTAGCCACAAAGCTATACTATGTACTGCAACTTATTCATTGCGCTCGATCTTACATACAGCGCTTTCATCGGACTTTCGCAACTTTCGTGTGGTCTTCGACGTTTGAACCAATGAGACGGGACAACCTATTCAGGCCAGTTAAGGAGGGAGGGCTGGGTTTAGTTCATTTATATCTATGGCAAATTGTTTCACGGTTCTACTTTTTTCGCGACAGTTCCCATCCCATTATTCGATCTTTCTTGCAGATTACGTTTGCCAATGCTTTACCTGACTTGATCGTTTCCTCAGATTTCTCTGTACGACCGTGTTTGTGGGGATTTATGCAGGAAGTTTTCATTGCTGTTCGGTTTCTCAAGGTCCGGTTTTCCATAGAATATCTATACACAGTATCACGCAAGAGACTCTACAAGGATTTGTTATCCATGCTTTTCCACCTCCACTTTACCGCTCATTATATTCTGACCTTCCAGGACATGATGTACTAAAACGAGTTCGGAAAATGTATCTTTCTCCTGCTAAAAAACCTTCTTTTACAAACTCCATACTGATACACTGCCGGTGAAATCATGGTTGCAGAGGAAAGGTATTTTTGTTTCCTCAGTTAACTGTCGTCTTTGCGAAGTACCAGAGACAGTAGAACACTGTTTTATTAGCTGCAAAGATGCCATTCTGTTTGGGAAATCCTTCAACGAACTGTTCAAAAATTTTTAACATTAACTCACATACTATACGTTACCTTCTCCCAACGTCTCTTCATGAAGTGCCCTTTGACATGTTTTTCCTTATGGGACTGCACAGTCTGTGGAAAACGCGCATGCAAGACCGTAATGCAGAACTAACCACTGCTTCAAGTATGCATTTCATGCGTATGGCTCTCCATCTAAAGGACATTTACGAAGAACTTGACATCAGACCAGACTGGCACCCCATCTTGATGAGGTGTTCATCCTTACCAGCCTCCACGTGTGACAAGCTTTGAAGAACTTTTCCTGTTCTCTGGACTTGCACAGTATATATGCATGTAAGCCTTTGAATGCTTGTGCAGTGCTTGTGCGATTATTGTCGCTAAGTGAATGCATCACTACGTCATAGCGTTTGTGATAATTTCAAATACGCATTATAATAAATACCATGAAAAAGAAAAAAAAAAAAGAACTCGTGGCTCTGTGGTAGAACACTGATTGCCACGCAGACGTCCTGGGTTCGATTCTCAATCGAACAGAAGTACTTTATTATTTTTTTTTACATCTTTCTCGGTTTTTCGGTCACGGACAAGATGATTTTTCGCTCTCAACCAACGACGCCGACACTGACGCCGGAATTTCTGCGAAACTAGCTCTTTAACGCTATCGCGTCAAAGCGGGAAACCGATTATTAAAGTGACATAAGGGACAAAAAACTTGAGGCCTGGAGGAATAAATGAACCCGGTAGCGGCAGAAAGTCCCAACATGTCCTCATGGGAAAACAGTCATAGCTTCAATGACTCTTCAATCAGTGGTGCTACAATCAACGCAACCTCGTCTACACGAAAATATCTAAACAAGACCGAAAAGCTACGGGGACACCCTAAGTAATTCATATGACGTTTAGAGCCGAGAGCATTACTTGTCGACAAGTGTGCCGCTGAGTTACGTCGCTGAGTTCACTGCCGGCGAAACATAAGACCACCGAAACGTAGCGAAACACGAAACAGTGCGAAACAAATTACTGCGGCGAAACAACATTCACCACTCAAGTCCCCGACAACGTTAAAGCAGTAAAGGCAGAGCGAGCGGCTGCGGAACATGGATGGATGGATTGATTGATGCTACGAGCGTCCCTTTTATAATGTGGCAGTGACATCTGCGCCACCAGGCTCGACAAAAAGAAAAGAAAGAAATACCCCCTTGTTTTTTAGTTGACATGCCTACTTCGATTACGTCGATCTTACCATAGAAAAAAATTACACCATCTCCCGCTAAAGGGGACCATGAGGCGATGCGAAGCCGGAGCACTTGCACGATCGCGTTCCGTTGGCGTTCGTTGGGCATGCTACCGACCTCGCGTCGTGGAACGCGAAGAGGGACGCTACGCGCGTCGTATCTTCCATCTAGCCTGGCCGTTAATTCTCACAGTGCGAGCGGGGAACGCGGTCGACAGGCGGGCGAGAGGGGGGCAGCGTAGGAGAGGAGAGAGGGGAGGGGACGCGTATGCGCTCGAGCTTATCGCGGCGTTGCGCAGGAGAGAATTTCGGCATGTCTAGCATGGTCTAGCCCGCGTTTCAGAGGAAGAGTGGAAAGGGGGAGGGGAGAGGGGGAGGGGAGAGGGTAAGTGGAAAGAGGGAATATGGAAAGAGGGAAAGTGGGGAGGGAAAGTGGAGATGAGAAGGGGAGAGGGAAAGTGGAGAGGGAAAGTGGAGGGGGAAGGGGAGAGGGTGAGTGGAGAGGAGGTTGTGGAGAGGGTATGCGCATACGCAGTAAGGGTGGTCACGCCGCACCACCACACCACGGATTGAGCTCGGCCTTAAGATACTTCGCATCTAAAAAACACAAATTCCCAGCCAGCTCTCTGCCATTACAGCAGAATGACCCTATTTTTCCCACTATTTATTATTTTTGTCATTTCTCTCTACTTATCATCCACCAATACTCTAACCGTCTCTCACTTATTTCTATCGCTGACGGGTCAACCACGACGGGCTACAGCGCCATCTAGTAAGATTGACCACGAGGCCGAGCACAACCGCGTGCATAGCATGAAGATGGTGTAATTCGTGAGCCGTGGTTCTGCCGCGACATTCTCGTGACGGCGAGACCACACAATCAGCCAAATAAAGCTCTGGCATTAAAAAAAAAACAAATTGCACGCTTTGCTGGACGGCATAATAATTCGTGGACAGCACCTTAGGCCTGCGGCTAGCCAGCAGCCAGGACATTTCTGCGCACGGAAGGGATGTCTTATGCAAGAGCGTGGATTCTATTAGAACAACAGCTAAAGAACGCGGCAACGCTACAATGTGCGAGTCAGAAGTGTAGCTAAGTAAAGCTAAAAGATAGGGAAACAAGCAAGATTTTGTTAGACGCAAAATGCGCCGTCGCGCACGGTCTAGTCATGCCTTGGACGTTTGTGCAATGGTCCAACTTTCTTGTATCTCTAATTCCAGAACACGAGTGCGGCATTTGGATGGAGTGGAAGTGCAAGAACGGCCGTCGTGTATTTAGATTTAGGTGTACGTTAAACAACCCAGGAGGAACAAAATCATTCCGTACACCCCCGCAATGGCGTGCCTCATGATCTGATGACTAATTTCATTCATCATTCATTCATTCATTCATTCATTCATTCATTCATTCATTCATTCAATTGTTCATTTACTGCGGACAAGTGGTCGAAGCAGGGAGGGTAACAAATGGTACATGCAATGAAAGTGCGATCGACAAGGAAGGATACGAGTCAATAAAAAGCACCAGAATGACATAATTATTATAACATTCCAAGAAGAAATCTTGATTAAATTACAGAATTCCTGCGATGTATCACTGTAATGCATATATGATTTACATTTACTATAATTACTATTATGCAATTCTTACCACATACCAGAACATGAACATCAATGTAATACATGTTACATACCATACTACGTTAAACATACATATACGTGCATTAACCTTAATACATCCAGTTACAATACGAATAAAAAAACCATATTTACACGCATACACTCTCGCAAAGTGTTCTTACGTTACTCTCGCAATTTGTTTTATTCTTCAATTCCAATAACTTTTTCTCAAGTGCAAGTATGCGATGGAATGCGTAGGCATTTCTGTGTCGGATCATCGAGAAAACTGTTTGTCCGACCACCCTTCTGTCGTACTTCTGTCACGTAAGACAATTCGCTAAGCTTCATTAATCAATCAGTTAATTAATTTTGGGCTTCTAGCAATCTCTGAGCTTTCAGCAAGAGCTTCTTCGAAATGCTGTGAGCGGGGAACTTTACAGTCTCGATTACCAATGATTTTATTATTTTTCGCACCACCACGAATAGCCAGCAACAAAAAGAACGAACTTCTAAAGTTTACGAGGGAATAATTACGGAAGAAAATGGTAATACGTGAAACCCGAGTACGTTACTTGCAATTTGAATTTAAATATAATAGCACTTGCTATCAACCCCGTGACAATATAAACTTTTATAGATTCCTTTGACGAACTGCGCGTACGTACAGCATCTTGCACAGAGCCTGAAATCCGTAAAAAATATGAGCCTGTAATAGAGCACTGCACGGGCCCGGGCCGGCCCGTAAGCCCGGGCCGGGCCGTCCGAAGCTTTTTTGGGGGCCCGGGCTGGGCTCGGGCTTGAAAGTGGGGCCCGGGCCGGGCTCGGGCTTGAAAGTGCGGGCCCGGGCCGGGCCGGCTTGAAGCTGCGGGCCTGGGCCGGGCCCGGGCTTGAGGCTGCGGGCCGGGCCGGACTCGTACCCGCTCATTAAACGGCGTAAGTCGGGCCTTTGAGCACACGCGAACGTTATGCATTGCATGGTCTAAGGTATACTGTGCCAAGCTGAAGTGACACGTGCAATGAGCTGGCTCTAAGTAAATTAGCAATAAAAATAGAAAAACAGTCGAAGTGCTATTTTTTTCCACCAATATAGATATAGATTGGCACTGCATATCTTCACTAACGTTTCGACTGCGGGACCAGGCTTTGTCAAAGTAACAAGTACATCGTGGTGGGTTTCCTTATAAACACGCCAGATCACGTATATATTAATATATATATATATATATATATATATATATATATATATAATATATTATATATATATATATATTATATATAATATATATATATATATATTATATATATATATATATATATATATATATTATATATATATATATATATATATATATATATATATTTAACAGCATAACAATGGGCCAGATCACGGTTGTTCCCATGAGAGGAATAAAGATTTCGGTCTTTTATTCGAGGTTGACACATACGGTACATTTCATTTATATTCCTTGGTATATTACGTGCCAAAACCATGATATGATACGAGGCACGCCGTAGTGGCACCGGATCAATTTCGACCACCTCGAGTTCTCTAACGTGCACCTAAAGATAAGTATATACACGGGTGTTCTTGCATTTCGCCCCATGAAATTGCGGCCGCCGTCGCCGCGGGAATCGCACGGTGTCCTAGGACTTAACAGCGAAACAGCTTAACCGCTGAGCTACCACCGCGGGCAAAGCAACATTTCGATGCATGTACACACCAAATTTCCCGTCCGATCGCCCGCTACAAAGCGCACGGCCATCATTAATAATCATCATCAACAACTAATATCCCCTAGCGGGCCCGGGTCGGACCTGGTCATGAACAAGCGCGCCCTGGATTAGTTTAGTAATGAACGCCCGGGCCCAGGCCGGGCCCGGGCGTGGAACGACGGGCCCGGGCCGGGCTGGGCTGGGTACGGTCAAGTACGCCCGGGCCGGGCCGGGCCCGGGCTTGGAACCACGGGCGGGCCGGGCTCGGGCTGGGTTCGGTCATGTACGCCTGGGCCCGGGCCGGGCCCGCGCTTGAAACCACGGGCCCGGGCTGGGCTCGGGCTTCATAAAGCGGGCCCGGGCCGGGCCCGGGCCGTAAAATCCGGCCCGTGCAGTGCTCTAGCCTGTAATGCGGGCGGCGCATTTTTAGTGCGGTGCGGTTTCACGCTCGCCGTCCCCTACAAGCTAGTAGTTGCGTAATTGCGTTTCATGTGGCTGACACCTCAAGCAACCCCAACCGTGATGAGCTTCAGCAGAGTTTAGAGCGTGAATACAGGCACCAAAACAAGAAAGTTCGTTGGCGAGTCTGAATCGCCTCGGAATTGGAATACAGTCAAGCCTTCTACCGATCGCGTTTCCTCTTCAAGAGCTGCAGTTTAGGTTCTAGTTCTTAATTGACATCTTGCGGCCCGCACTGTGACACTTATACCATAGCCATTATGGTTATTCTGCGATTATTTATTTATTTATTTATTTATTTATTTATTTATTTATTTATTGTTAATTAATAAATAATTATTTATAATTAAATAAAAGTGATTGATTTAAAGTGTTTGACGTGCCAAAACTATGATATGATGATATGAGAAGGACACGTGTCCTTTCTCGTGTTGTCCTTCCTCATGACTGTGTTCTGCGCGCCTTAAAGCAATTATGCGGAGGGATCCGTAAATTACGACCACCTGGAGTTTTTAACGTGCACGGAAATTGCACATTGCACGGGCCTATAGCATTTTGCCTCCTAAATTTCGACAGCCGCGGCTGTTGTTTAGGTCCTCCTCTTGTTTTTTTATGGCGCTCCGTCTTTTCCACTGTTTTCTTTCTTCTATGTCCCACCAATACGTCCAAACATCCACTTTACTGGATCGAACCCGATTCTTTCGGGTCAGCAACCGAGCACCGTAAACTACTGCACCACCGCGGCGGCCTGACTGATTGATCGATGGATCGATCATCAACTACTTTAACTAGATTCTTCTAACGGGCGGTTCACTAAGGGGCATCTGTTTACGGTAACCAAGAGCAAGTTACGCAGCTGCCCTTCTCACGCGATTAAGCGGCAGCCCAGCGGGTGTCGCAGACCACCGCCAACCTACACCAGCTTCGCCGCCGGAGGCGACGTGCCCTTCCGCGGTCGACAGAGGGCTCGCCAAAAGTTTGCCGATCGCGCAGAGAACGCGGCTAACGAGCTCAGACACGGCAACGTACCTCTCGTGCCACCGCTGCCCCCCCTCCCCTTCCCGCCCCCCTCCTTTGCGACAGGAGGAAGCGAAATGGCCGGGAGGGATTGTTGAAGAGAGAGGGGGGGGGGGATGGCTATCGAGCCGGCTGCCAGCATTCCTTGCGACAAGCGGTGCAGGGCAGGGTGACCGCGTTGACCGGTACTGCGAGCGTCCTAGGCAACTGGGCGGACACGCGCAAAGCATTCGGAAGATGTGATTGCGGGTGTCACGTGCGGGCGGAAAATCAATCGCGATGCCGTAGCGAACGCTGCGCTAAGCGTCGTTCCGCTTCCTCCGAGCGTCGATCAAGCAGCAACGGCTCTGCCTCGTCTCTGAAGACTGAGCATCCTGATGCGGCGCTGCTTAAATCTGGCGTCCTATCTTGTCATCTCTCGTTTTTTCATCGTTCTCAGTTCGCGCGACAAATCTTTCGTTAAGCTATGCACCAAATATGTTCAGCCTTGACATGAGAGTCGAGGATAACATTCGACAATGCTCAGGTGAGTGATTGATTTTTTTTTTTTGCTAACTCGCGAGTCTTTTAAGCCATACTCACACCCATACTGAGGTAGCTGCGATAAAAAGTATAGAACCGCTGAAAATTTAATTGCATTAGTGTTGAGCATGCGCTCAATTACCAGTTTCTGCTGTAAGTGATGTTTACTATTCACTAACTCAAGCAGCTAACGATGCCTTCCAATCATGTTTGATTCATATAAGCAGTTCTAGGGTAATTTTTTTTATGAATCTGGAGTGTAGCACAGGAAAGAGCAAAGTAATACTTAACTATAAGACGTAAACGTAATAACCACGGATAATTGTAACCTTTAGTTTGTAACAACACGGTACAGCTGGAACACTTCCCACTTTTCTGTATTTTGGTTAAACTCCAGTTGGCCACCAGTTTAAAAAGCCGTATAGAAACCATATTGTTTCGGAGGAACAGATGTCTTGATATTGTACACACTTACCCGTTCGTAACCTCATGTCCTACGTAATGACTCGTATTGTAATTGTTCACAATGTATTAGTAAGGCTACACCAGAGGTGCCTTCCCATATAGCGACTCTGTCGTGAATAACTGATGCGGACGTTCTGCGAATACGCAAATAACTCTTGATACAGCTTTATTGAGCAAAGGAAAGCTACTGAGCCTCTACAAGTACTACGTATTTCGCGTCGTGATTGACATGCCATTTCCAAACAACCCCAGCGTTTTTCTAACACTATCTCGTTACACCAGCGTTTTACTTTTTCTTATCTCGCTTTGTCATTCTACGATTTCTCGTGTTTCATCGTATTGAATGTCTTTACAAAAAAAAAAGGTAAAATGGACAGTCGAGGACTGGGTGTTCATTTCTCCGTCAGAGTTGAGCGAGGTGCGTTGTTCCAGTTCAAAATAAGCGATGGCAGTTTCTGCGAAACACCAAAGTAAGAAAACTGCATTTTAAAAAACCCAACTCTATGCGACTGAGCCACGACATATGTCGAACTCGCCAAGCAACTCGAAACAATTCTGCGCTGCCTGCAGCTGTAAAATACGGAAATGAAAACAAGGAGTCGTCGGATTTCAAGCGATCCACTGCGCAATCGCGCCTGTTGTAGCTGACTGGCGCTAAGTACCGAATAACTTCACGTATAACTACAAGCTTTCGTTCCATGCTTCGGTAGGCCAGAAAAATATTTCTCATGCTTATGTTGAAGGCGGCTACAGAACGCTACAGCTATGGACAATCGCGTATGGATGGTCTGTTTACATTTCCTACATCGCTCAGCAAGCTTGAACGAAACATGATGCCGATCTAGCTCTCTATATAACATTCTTGCAAGTATTATTTCTCGAAGTCCAGTACTCTCTTAGTGGCCTCCACGTTCTCACCTCACTGTGGTGATTGAAAGGCTGCATCATAAATTCTTATTGGTATTTTTCTTTCGTTGTCTTTTTGCACTGTTGTCAGTTTTCCATGAGCCACATAAAACAATCGTCAACAATATTAATCAAACAATCTTCAAATCTCCCAGTACATACATACTCGCCTTTTAAATTCACTGCCCCTTTTCCTCCTAACAGTGTTTTCACAGTTGGTAATGTTCTCATGTAATATTGCCATGAACATGCATATGAATTGTTCGAAGATCTGGTCTAAGCACTGCATACAGGCTAATTTTTCAAACCGTTGCTGTCGAACCGACCCCAACTGGCCAGCGTAGCATAAAAATGTTCCTTTTCTTTCTAAACAACGATTGGTTGATTAATGAACTAACTGATTGATTGATTGATTGATTGATTGATGATTGATTGATTGATTGATTGATTGATGATTGATTGATTGATTGATTGATTGATTGATTGATTGATTGATTGATGATTGATTGTTGACATCGCACCCAACGGTCTAGCCTTATCGTCACTGCCCTCAGATTGCTTTTCTTTTTCTCCTTCCTGTCCCACTAAGCAGAACAGCAGACCAAGAAAACTCAGGTACACCTCTCCGCGATTCCTCTAAACTTGTCCTCTCGTTTGGTAGAAAACTCGCCTCTCACAGAGATCTGGTTGCTTTGGAAGAGCTTAAGTGTCTTGAGACAAATTTATTGCGCGTCACATGTGTGCAAGGTGGCCAGAATTATTGCGGAGCTCCCCACTATACGGCGTACATCTTCTCATGAAAGCAGCTATAGCACGAAAACAGCTCATCGTCTCGTTTTCTTTTTTTTTTTTTTCAGTTCGGTTAGCTTGGACAGCTAAGATAATTCTTTCATTCTGTCAACCTGCTGCGGCAGCTCCATGAAAATGCATAGTTTATGGCCTGTGAGCCCAAGCTGTCAGGTCTGATTCTCCGCAACTAAGGACGAATTTCTGTTGGGTGGCTCGCGAAGACCTCGCGCACATTTCTTTACTACACAAAACAAAAAAAACTACATAAAATAGGTAATGAGGGATGCGGCATCCTCATTACTCACAGCGTAACTTATAGGCGTAAATCCGATAAAACCATCAACACAAGCTGCTTGCATACGCGTACATACCACTTGTCTTATAGAGCATATGGTCTTTGATCATCACTGACCAATTGTCATCGCTTGTAATATATATTCAGATAGATTCTGCTTTCCTGTTTCCTTATTCAGTGGTTCTGAAGCTTCTTTATACTATTCTACAAAGCATTTTTTTTTCGATCGCACACTTACGTTCACGGCAGGTATATTTAATTTTGGCCCAGTTATCTCTTGTCGGCACAGCCAACACAGGGAGACTTCGGGCTTGGTGAATCTACAGCTGCGGCGAACTAACACACGCAGAAGATTACTGTAGTCGTTTATTTTTGTGTGTTTCGGCAGTATGTGGCCAAAAGATATTCCATCCAAAAGCATTGAATGTTCTGTGCCCCCATTCACACAAAAGAAAGCATCATACGCAAGAAATATTCGTAACAGAATATTTCAGCCAGTTTCGGTGCAGGACACTTCATTAACGGACTTAATGCTGCTTTCACTTTAATGTTGCCGGTATATGCATGTAACTGTTGATTGTGCCATAATTATATTAACTGTCGCGTTATATCTAAAATACAATCAGTTTAAGTGCTGTACAGCAGTGTTCTGGTGTTCATTAACCTGCAATTGTATATACGTACCACGTTTCTTGACGTCCTTGTGTCACGTGACGTTATTTGACATGTAATTTTGAAGCCTACATATTGTGTATTCCATACATTCAAATGCCAAGGTGTAGTCCGTGCATTTTTGTGCGTCAGCCTCTCCTTATGCCATATTAAAAAAAATCTCACAGGGTCCCTTATGCATTCGACTTAGACGACTCGAAGGCGAAAGCCGCCATCTTCTTTTTCTTCTCAGTCGATGTACTGATACTCCCCCGCTCTCCTCCGAAAGCTTTTGCACCTAGCGTGGTTTCGCGCCTCCGGGATCGAAGGCATTGCAAGCATTTTGCACCTCACCTGGTTTGCACTGCCTCCGTGATCGGCCCGCCTTGAACAAGCGAACTTGTCATGCGATGATATCATCATGTGCCACCATGGTGACTCACAAATTTGGCGATCTGTGACGTCGTGATGACATCATACGATGACGTAATCACGTGATGATTTTATATCACTCGTGCTGATGCCGCCGACGCGGTACGCTGACGGCGCCGACAGTCAATTTCGCGTTTTACACAGCATCTAAAGCGTTCCCTTAATAAAAAAAGGCATCCAGCCATCGGCAAACAGGACTTTCAAACCAAAGGTTCGCAAAAATTCTATGTGGTCCATAACCGGTCGTGTATTATACACGAGGTTTCACGGTACTTCAAAGATCGCATGGTTCCGGCTAACGCCGTGTTAAAAGCTCTCCGAGCGTGGCCGTGTCGAGGGAACTACGTTTCGTTTTTGACAAATGAGTCGCTTTCGGCGCCCCGCGTTTGCACCAATGGCTTCGGTCGTGAATCCTGGGGGGACGCCGTGCGCTTTCCAGCTTTTCTTTGATCCGCCTTTTGGTTCACAGAGACGAAGAAGCAATCGCCGAACTGTTGCTTGGTTGGTTGTTCACCTTCGTTCCGGCCGTTCATTTATTCTCTTTTTATTTTTTACTCAGCTCGTACTTTATGATGTTTTCATCGTGGCGACGTTGTCCGCCGTTGGGACAGCGTTTTCCCTCGGCGACTTAATCAGACGAAGTGTTTCTACGAAAGCCAATCGTGGTGACGAAGAAAATATTTGCACGCACTTCGTCTTTCGTGCTCCCGCCGTCACTACGAATTGCCTTTAGAAGAAAAAGAACACTGTCGTCAAGCTCGCTGTTTTTGCGTTGACACAATGCCGTGTATGCGGTCGACCTGGTCCCTCTTGAAAAAACAAGGGCACCGTCATTTTTGAAACGGTTACGAGAAGTGCACCTCACGCCGTCGCTTTAACGTCGCGACAAACCACTTAGAAACGAAAAGAGGGGGAATCGATCGAAAGACTCGTCTTCGCCAAAAGAAGCATATGATGACAACATATAATGAAGCCTCGAAAAGCTTAAAGAAAGTATTTGAAGGTTAATTTTATGCAGTAATAGACGGCAGTGAACAAAATTGGGGACGCTTAAGCTTCGCCTTTAAGAGTTCAACGCGATAGCGATATCCGGCCTCATCTCATCACTAATGTGTACGCCCTTTGTAGTGGGTGGCATGCTTTAAACCAGCAGCAATTACGCGCGTGATACTTTTTCGAAGTTACGAGCACGCACTACGTGTTGTAAGGGAATACGTGCAGTAATGTGTGGCCTTTTGTAATAGGCGGCCGGCTTTAAACCACAATCGTTATGCAGTTCACATGGTGTGACGCCCGATGGCAATATACGCTTGTACCCGTTTTACTGCGATATTACGTCTCGTACTGTGACAGCTGTACACAGGACGTGTATGTTTCTGAAGCATTAAAGTCAATTTCAGTGGAGTTCCAAGCAATGGAGTGGCTCTGTGGCAGAACACCTGCTTGCCACGCAACCTAACGTTTTTTTATTATTATTTTATTTGCATCTTTCTCGATTTTTCGGTCACGGACAAGATGATTTTTCGGTCACAACCAGCGATGCCGACACCGACACCGACGCCGACGCCTACACCGGAATTTCTGCATAACGAGGTCTCTAACGCTATCGCGTTAAAATTGGCGACAAAAGAAACAGAACAGCTTGCTGCCTTTGGCACCTGAAGCTCCGAGAGACAGACAGAAATATGAAGGAAAGACGGGGAGGTTAACCAGAAGAAGTCTGCAGTTTGCTACCCTTTACTTGTGAAAGGAAAAATGGGGTAAATGAATGAAGGAGAAGAACAAGAGTCTGTGACGACACCAGGTGACAAACCAAACAAAACAAGGTCATGCCTATAAATCACCAACGTTGTGTGTGAACAGTCACAATTTGCCATCCAGTCCGGTTTCTCGAAGCAACCGCAACAGCGCCCTCAGAGCGGTTCGCGTTGAAGACCGGGTAGGCCAGTGCCCGAGGATTTCGTTCCCTGTGAGAGGGCAGTCGTCCAGATGGCCTAGTGCGGCGGAGAGGGCGGCTCTTTCGGAGTTCCAAACCTCCGCATTGCATGAGCGGAGCACATAGTGTTACGTCATGGCGACGGATGTTCTCCCGTTCACTTTCTTGTGTATTTATGCATACCTAGCCCTGGGCGTTTAGCCAGTGTCACTCGTGTTCGTGGTGACCGAATGCGGAATATATTTTGTCCCAAGGCGTCATGTACTGCGTGAACTTTATAAAAGCGAGCTGCTGACCTCGTATACCATCTAATGGCATTAACCCTATTGCGCAGTCGAGACCTTGCCTATGAAATGATTACTGCACTTCAGTTAGGACTGAAAAGAACTTCACCTGTATTCTCTATCATAAGCGTGCGCAGGGTTCCCCTTCAGGGGGGGCGAAGGTTCGTCGCGGCGCCCCCCTCCCTATTATGTCAATGTATGCGGCTGCCTTTGCGCCCCTCTTTCGCCCCCCCCTACAATGTATAGGGCTGACTTTGCGCCCCCCCACCTTCTCGCCCCCTTGCCCCCCCCCCCCCCCCCCTGCGCTCGCCTATGTTCTCTATGTATATTGAGTAGCACAAATATCGGTGTGAGGAATAGGGACGCAAAGAAAAAGGCAGGGAGGATAACGAAAGACAGGGTCGGTTGTTTATCCCATGCTTGGGGAAGAGGACCGGAAGAATAACAGATAGAATGGATAAGAAGAAGTAACAATAGTAACAAAGGGGCCGTTAATGTGACTCCACAAAACAAGTACTAACAGCTCGCAAGCGTTTGTACGAAACACAATAAGGCGACTTAGTGTAGAAGCTTGGGCGTGTTGGTGAAACGTTGTAAGGAACACAGCGCAATAGAAGACGGGGACAAGGAAACGAGACGCACAAACAGCGCTGTGTGTGCGTCGCGTTTCCTTGTCCCCGTCTTCTGTTGAGCTGTTCCTTACAATAAGGCTATTGTGGCCTTGAGAATGTAAGATTGTGTAGGCCAAGTGTTCAAGATTTGTTCCACGAACAGTTGTCTTTCATCAAGGTTTTAACTTTCAAAGCGCGTCGTGTAGTTTCGAAGTATGTCCAGTGGCACAGAGGTCGTCAAATCGTCTCCCCACAACCGCAAAAGTTGCAAGCCGTACTGCTGTTCATTCCTATTCACGAAGAATTGGTGCGAAGCCTTTCTAATTATGTATGTCACGTCATCAGAGTGTATCAATTTCTCTGGGATGTTCATTTTCCGAGAGATACGTAGCGATATCGCACTTTAAATTAAGTGTGACTTCGAATATGGGAAGTTAAAAAAAAATCCGATTCAGAAGCACGAGCCATCTTTCAATGCCTTCTGTGAGTGAGAACAAACGTTATCTGGGAAAATGTAACATTTCTGCAACATTTATGTCCCGTTAAGACACGGGTAAAATAACAAAAAAAGTTCACAATAGAATTGTGACTCACGTGAGAGAGAGAACAACTTTACTGAGGTCCGTTACATACGTGGGGAAGAGCGTCTTCCGCGCCCACCCGGCTATTCCCACGTGGGGACCGACAGGTCTAGCCTGTGGGCCTTGTCGCGGACGTGTCGCTGCACAGCCCGAAGTCGCAAGACCAAATCCTGACTCACGGGACAATAGCTTTTAATACAGCTCCAACCGTCGAGTCTGTATCTTCTCATATCCGGCGTACAAACTATCATCAAAGGCTTTTACGCTCCAGGGCTGCGATCATATTTATAGGATTCTCTTGCTATCTCAAGGCAACCCTCCATAAAATAACATTTAAAAATAGTATTGCTAACGGGGTTGCATTGCACACACCTTCGCTTCCAATATCGAACAAAATTTTCAGCCCGTGAAAGATGGCTGTACTCTCTCAAGATCGGATGACGCAAGGGCGAGACGAGTCATTCAGAGCTGCGCGCAAATCCCCACCGTCCAATCGTTATTGCGTAAAAACCGATATCATTGTGTCGTCATTCGACAGAGCTCAATGCCGGGGAGAAAGCGCCTGAAACATCGATGACGTTCAATAAATACTGCTATGCTGTTACGTCCTAACCGACTCCAGAAACGCAGTTGCTCAACCACTAAAATAGTGACGTGTCAATCTGTCCGGTTATTAATGATTGATGACCTTTATGTGGCGTCGAATAGCGAACCACACGAATGCATGCATATAGTAGTAGCCTTTATGATTCGTCGTTCCCTCATGTGATGGGAAAGAAATGTAAAATCTTCAGTAGGGATGTAAATGATGACGCACTAAAACATGTTTTAAATGTAAACATTTCGACAGAAGTCTGTCTGGCTGCGTGGAAGAATTAAGAAGTTGAAATACCTCCAGCCACAAATTCTTGGAGGAAACCCGACGTTTCGAGACCGGCTTGGTCTCTTCTTCAGGGGTGACTGTGCTGATCAGGGGGGCTTCGTCGCAGCTTGTTTTGGCTTTGTGGTGGAGGTATTTCAACTTCTTAAAACATGTTTTAGGTTGCACTGGCGTAGCTGTGGGGGGAGGGGGATGGTTAGTTTCCCCACCTCCTCTCGAAAATTTTCAATTTCGCATGTTATATATACAGAGCTTCTGCCAGCTCCTCTGAAACGACATGGGAGACCTTAATACGGTCCCCCGACGAAAAATTGCAGAAAGCAATCATTGCATGGGCAGAAGAGGTCGCTGCAGACAAGCGGCCAGCTCCAAACCCATGAAATTTCTTTTAATAAAGTTGTATGCTCCTCCTCCTTTACACGCACACATACGAACGCACGCACGAAGAGACATAAAGTATGGTTGAATACCCCCCCCTCCTTCCTTCATGACAAAAACTTCTGGCTATGCATGGCCCTGTAGGCTTGTATTCACGACACACTCGCGTTTAGTCTGTTCAAGTGAAGTGAAACAGTTCAACCCACTACGCATGACAGGCCGCGCGCGAGAGAGAATAAACATCTTTGCGTGTCTACCGGTAGGAGGCCACAGGAAAGTGTCCGCCTCCCACTTATGTCTGAACAGACATCACCTCGCTAAAAACGTTATCCACATTTACTACTACACAGCTTTAGAACAAAGGCTCGTTTACAAAGATATCCTACGCAACGGGCTCCCTCAGTCACTTCGCAATTGTTCTGGAAGCCATTGAGGAGCGCCTCTGTACTCTACAAGACTCGGCTAATCGGCGACGATTGCGCTCTGGGTTCCTCGTACTCGCAGCATCCCAATCCCTTTTAGCATTTGGGGAGCCCGGTGCGCCAGGCGAGCACTACGCGAGCCAAGTTAAGCAACCGTCCAACCAACTACTGCAAGAAAGTGCGCCGAGCGCGATGCGTTTCCCATCGGTTAAGAGCTATAGTTACCGGCGGCCGCCGCAGCTTCAGCCACATTTAGTTAACGAAGCTGCGGTTCGTCGGGCCCGTACGCTTTCTGGGATAGAGAGGGAAAGAGAGAGAGGAGAGCGAGCGCTACCGCCACTGTGACTCTCCAACGAGTAACTCGCCCATCTGCATCCACATGCCGGGAATCCTTTTTCATACACCTATATTGTGCGGCTGCAAGAAGCGAGCTAGGTATCCGACGCGCACCCCAACTCCGCGAGGCCGCCCTGCTGCTCTGGCGGAATACATTTAGCATGCGCCTATGGCGCCTGGTGCTCACCGCAGAACTACACTCGACGGCTGTCGATCAATACGTCTCGGCCTGGCGGCGGTAATTATGAGAGAAGTTTCTTGAGTCGTTGTCAATGGGAGGGTGCGGGCTGAAGGACGCACACGCTGTGCGCGGGAGCGGCGCAAGCGCAATAATAGGATGCCGCTTCGCGGTAGGCAGTCAAAGCATAACGATGTCAGTGGTACCGGAGTTTGAAAGTCGAACTTTCGTTCCGAGGTCGACCTAGTTTCACAACCAGAAGCGCCTGACTCTGCGTAAGAAGCGTGGATGCTACAAAGAGGCGAGACGTCTTTGTACGAGCGCACAACGGTTTCGTTTTTTCGTGCCCTTAATTTGTGGCTAGCTCCAGGCAAGGTCAGTGGAGTTATGTGCCAACCTGAATACAGACCAAAAGGTTCTGCTACTCTTCGTTCTCTAAGGAGTGAAAAGCTCAGGAACAGCATTGTTGAAAGTGAAAGGCAGCAGTGACAAGAATGTGTTGACACGGGCTCCTTAGAGCATAGCTTAATAGAAAAAAAAGGCAACGCAATTACGACACACAGAGTGAGAACTATACAAGAAAACACAGCAACAAGGTTTCCGGTGCCAACCCTTTTCTCTGTACACCACGGCGTAAGTATGACAACGCGCACTTCAATTTTCACGCACTTGTTCGCCCTATAGGGTATACGGAGCGTGATGCTGCATATTTCTGCACCTTTTCCCTGAACTTCTTCGGTTCGAATGAACGTTTCGCTCACAGAATACTCAGGACGACATGCGCGTATACACACCGTGCTTACTTTATACATAACCTAGATAATATTGCCAAAGGTGCAGAGCCAACAAAGGTTCTCGCACGTGTCGTTCCCAGGCAAGGCAAAATACGCCGGCCGAGAACAAAAGCCTTTACTTGGCGGACCTCCGTAGCCTCGGACACAAATGTTAACGTAAAGTTTCCAGCAGAGACGGTACTAACCTACAGAGAGAACCGGCGTAAGTTCGGACTTCGCACTTTTGTCTTTCCCTTTACGCTCGTACAGCTGTATTACGCAAGGCTAACGTCATACACGTTGCGCAATTCAAACCTAACCCTCGACTGTCAAGCCTGCCTAAAGCTTCGCATCAGAAGCTCGGACGTTACGAGGGGAGAAGGTGTACTTAACCAAGCGAACAGACGTACCCAGAGCCACGCGCTCATTTCATTCCCCGTTTCTTTTTCTTCGTGTCCACCCCTGTTTATCAGTGTCGAAGCAACGGGTGCAGCTTTCCCAGAGCTTAATGCCTGGAGCATTGGATGCCGATGCACGCGCGCGTAAAGGGGAAAAAGAGAGGGAAAGGTAAGGGCCTGCGAAAACGAGAATGTGCGCGTGGTCGGAGAAGGAGGGTGAGAGAGAAAGCGTGCTGCATAATTGAATAAACCCGGCGCTTTCGTTCGGAAGTCTGCGGCGGCAAACCTGGGAGCACGCCCGAGCGAAAGGCTCCGCTCCTTGGGTCCTAACGGAATTAATGGGTTACGTGCCCTGGTTTTCGGCTTTTATTTTTGCCCCGCCCTTTAGGACCCCCGACGCACCTTTGGGCCTGCAAGGCCCAGTGTATTCCGAGCTTCTTCTTGCTCCGCGGGGCGTTTGCATCGCGTTACCCGCCAGGCATCGGGTGGGAAGGTTGTCGCGCGCTAATGCCTTGCGCCCGCTTCGGCCGCCGTCTACGGGCTTCGAGAAAAGTGCTGCGCGCACTTGTGCCTTCGCGTTCTTGGCGCTTTTCGTCTACCCTACTTGGCAGTCCGCGCGCCTTCCCTTTCATCTCTACTTCCCCATTTACCACCGACATCCCAACATGGCTTTGACTTTCCCATTTGTTTTCCAATTGCTGTGTGGCAGTACGTAATAAGAGCGGGTTGACCTATCCACATTGCCTTCTATGAGGGGTCACGCTCTGACAGAAGACGCTTCGTAGGAAGAGTTGAATTGCGCAATGTTGCCGAAATGACAGTAGCTATTTTTTGCGCCCATTCACACACCGCAGACAATGGGTAGTACTGTGCCCTGCACCCGACTAATAAGAACGAAGAAATTTCAATTTCGACAACCTGCTTCGACCGTAGATGTAATTCGATCAAAAAAAAAAGAGAAAAAAAAAAACCTAAACGCCTTCTGAAACACTTGCAGCGCGCGTAATGAGTCTCAGCATGTCCGTTTTCCTTGCGCAACACTTGGCGGTGACAACAATTAATTCTTTTGGGGAAGGAGTAAAAACAAATACAAAGTGAGCTATCCATAGCAGCATGGGAAACAAACAATGTATGCTTCATGGTTAATTTGGTTAAATATTGCGTAACCGTAGTAGTGTAATTGAGCTATGCGAATAGCTTGTGGACAACAGCACGTGCTGCAACAACTGGACCACGAAAGGTCTTACAGAAAAGCCCCTATGCAATCGGTGTGTCGGTATAATATGCATATTTATAGCTGGTTTGCTAAAGAAAACCCCGACCACTGCCTATTTGAACGCGTCCTCCTTTAGTCGGCTACACTCGCCAGTCGCGTCTGCACAGGTTGATTCATTGTTGCACATACTGTACAGTAGTATTGGCTCATTCGCTCCCAGTAACCGGATATCTGCGCGTATATCATAAAGGAAAATCCGCTGATCTGACGCAACGCTCGAATCGAAAACGCGAAGCTTGTTTGAGTTGGTGAGGTAGCAGTAGTAGGAATGACACGAATACTGTTTCGCCGTTAGTGGTTGGAGATGTCTGCCCCGGTGGTACACTGGTTATGGTGCTCGGATGCTGACCGGGGGGTCATGGGTTCGATCCCACCGCATGGTTTGGATTTCGATGGAGGCGAAATGCTAGAGGCCGGTACTGTGCAATGTCAGTGCACGTTAAAGAACACCAGACGGTCGTGATTTCCCGAGCCCTCCGCTACGGCGTGTGTAATCATATCTTGGTTTTGGCACGTAAAACCCGGTTTTATTATATATATTTTAACAGTCGTGAGACTTATGTGTCACGAAGACGAAAGTAATGAGGATGCTTTACGAGGGAGCTAAACCGACCGTAGATGCTCTTCACAGTGTTTGCGAATCATACAGAGCTTGCGTTCATTTTCCGTCTTTAACCGTAACGTCAACTGTCCACGGTGGGGTAGCAAACCGGCCAGAGTCTAGTTACCTCTATGCGTCTATTTCGTTCCCGCTCCCTTGTCGAGGGAATAAGAATGGTGGGAGGTGAATATTCCCAAAGAATACGGCAGATATCCCGAATATATTCCGTTTCGTGCCTAATGGTCGCACTAACATAATCATGTAATAACTTTTCTAGCGCAGACTGACACAATACATTACGTGTATATGTACCAACTAGCTCCCTTTCGGTATTACTCCAGAACATAATCATATGAAGGATACGGTAAGAGTGTATTAATAGCCCGAACTCCTGAAAATTTATATTTCACGGAAAAGACACGCTCGCTGACAAACATTTCGATTAGTGCCACGGTTGTAGCAGTCTGCAGTGAGGGCTAACGGAAAAACCGTAATTCATTCTTCCATTTCCATTTACAGGCAAATTGATTGGGATGTCATCTGTTGCAGAGTTTTATTCATCCGGCCTTTTTCGATTGTACTTCTTACGCCCATCAAAAAAGCTCACGAGACAGCATGCCAATCTCAAACATTTTCTTTGATATAAAAGGCCGTTTATGTTCTCGTAACACATACGTGAGTTGTTGATGATGTTCGTGAATCTTCAAAGTGTCTTCAGAACTGCGTTGAGCTACTGTCTTCGCAGTTGAAATTTCTTACTGGTGTTGCTGATTGATTTTTCTAATGCTAGAGGCTTCGCTCTTGATGTTCAGTGGAACCCTAGCTCAATGTATCACTGTAAGTGAATACTACTACAGCGCCAAATTTATTTAGTAGCATTGCGGCGTCGTTTTCTCTCCGAGTCTTCGTTTTACAAATCTAAGTTGTTCTTGTCTCAGCTTTTTATCTTTCAATCATCTCGAAGAAAAAAAAGCGAAGAAACGATCACTTATAATATACGGTCCCTCCCTGAGCGCCCGAGTTCGGCGCGCCAATCGACGCCTCGACAAAGCCTACCGCAGTTTCTAACAATTCATCAATGCCAGACGTTTGGACGGGGTTGGGGTGTCTGAGGCGTAAGTCAATATATCACAGTGTCCACGCAGCATTTCACACTCTTGTCACGTTCCAGGCTGCTAAAGTAGACCGCTGGACCACTTTTCGATCGTGTCGACGCCGCTTCATCATGGCGGCAGTGCGCATCGCAAGACCCGGATGTGCAGGGTTAACCATCATTCTGAGAGCTCTTATCTATGAGAAGTATAAAATTTGCAAAAAAAGAGGTCGCTGCCCTAGTTGACAAATCCGCTGTGCGCCGTGCGGTTAAGATTCCACGGCTGAGGTGTATGGTTTCCTTACCTTTTTTTTTTCTTCATCAGTGTAGAAAAATAGCGTCAAAAAGTTTAATGAAACCACTGTAAAGATCAGGGGGAAAATGTGTGCGAGCTTCATTTAGCCTATAATAGAAATAGAGTGACTCATTTATTCGGCAACCAAGCTTGCTTACGCAAATATCTTTCTCGTTAGCTATAGTGCATTCTGAGATAACTGCATATAAGATGACCGCAGGTCGGCAAACATATTTAAGCTCCCCACAGCGGCATGCTTCACAGTCATATCACGGTTCTGGCAAGCAAGATCCCAGAGTTTACTTTACAGCGAATCCCCATATGGCTAGGTGAAAGCAAATTTCGTCTGTCCTATGTGCGCAAAAACTCCTAGAACACATGTGCCACAGAAATTGGGCAAGCTCCCCTACTCACCACTGGTCCCCTAAAAATGAAGAAGAGAACGCACGGGCGGTAAACACCAATTAAGATTTCTTGATAGACGTAACCAATAATGAAAGACTTTAGTGAACTGCCGAGATTAACCCAGCAATAAACACCGAGGCCGCACGTTTCCGCTTCGTTGGTTAAACATCTGTAAGGAGGACAACCATCAACGTGAATTGTTGAACTGCCATTTGAAAACACTTTCTTGTTAAACTCATCCTGTAGGGGTTCACTTCAGAAACAAATATGAACATTTTTTTTAATACAAGAATAAGGAGAAGCATCGCGCACTATGCCACTTGAAGTCGACGATTATGAATGCAAACACAAAACAGCTAAACTAATAAAGATGAATAATCGTGTAGGCTTCCATATCAAAACTGCATGTTCGAGTGGCTGTCGCAAAGAGCTGAAATTCTATTCTAACTGATCACGAAACCTAAAATTCAATTTCGCGGCCTGTCGCAGATATATCACATATCGGATATACTTCCACCAGCAATGAAGATTCAAGCTTCGCGACTCCCAGCAGTTGACCACATTTTTAGACTTTTTCTTCGAATTTTCCTTACAGCTGACCTTGCAGATAGAACTTTATCTGTCCGAAACTGCGCAGCATTCCAAAAATCGAAATTGTGGCGTCGTTGATGAAACTTTCGAGTTCCCGGTTTCTACAGAAGGTAATGCTGCACGTGGAGTCCCAAGCTGCATCAGTGACGCTATTTTCTGCGAGTGCAACAAAACCAGCACAGACATCGAAGATGAGTTGCGACGAAGACGGTGATAGATGTGGCAGAGCGAAAGATCACGCAACACGTAAGAACGCGCGGTTTTCAGATAAATTATCCTTTCGTGTATCAGATGTTCCAACGTGAGTGACTTCGCCTGTAGCACTTTTCTAAGAAGGCCTTCCGTTCACAGAACTGTAGCTAACAGATAATGAAATTCGATAAGATATCTAATAAACAAACAGAATCGACTACATGGAATCTCTTCGTGAGTGTTTTGCCTGCTGCAAACATGACGCTTGTAGCACAAAATTATATGGTATATATTTGCATATCTTGAGTAACTTTGATCATGTAGTTAAGCGTATCTATGCTTCCTCAAAGACCTTCAGTCGTACAGTATGACACGTTCGTGGCAGAGGTATCGTTGCACCACTTTGTTGACGACGTCGGAGTAAGAATCCACCGGTTGGTTCCTCAGCGGCCAGTATCTTCTTTTCTTCACCAAATCCATTATCAGGAGTGGCATCTGGAAGTACAGGAAGGGGCTGGGAGCGACAAGCGCCTCGTTGATGTAGTGCATCCAGAGCCGCGTCCTGTAAAACTTCCAGTGGACCTCAGCGTTGTCGATTATCTTCTGGAAGGTTCCCGTCACGATGGCAATGAGTGAGTTCAGCATCGCGATGAGCATCAGCACCTGGTAGACGGAGTACATGGTGGAGCCAACTACTTCGGTGAACCTGTGCTCGTTGATGGACCCGTCCTCGGCGTTAGCCACCACCACGTCTGCCTGATCATCGGACGCGACGCCCAGCATCCGAAAGAACAGCGTCTTCATGGAATTGCCGAACGATGTGAAAGCCGGGCTCTGTTCACTTCCTCGCCATCGGGTTCCGTCCTTTTCATTCCTTTGTAGGGCTCGTACATGCGCGTCAGCCCGAACGCAAACGCCAGCATGATGCAGATACAGATGAAGAAGAATCGCACGATCTCGATCATCATGGATGAAATAGACACTTGCAGCGGTCCTAGCTTGGCGCTCTCCTGAAAGTAGAACATGAGCTTGAAGACGCTCATCACAGAGGACACCGCGAACAGTGCCTCGTGTATTAGGGTGCTGTCCATGCTGGGCCAATCCTTGCGAGGAGGCACGGTACCTCCGCTCGGATCTCCAGCAACTCCGCCCAAGCGACAATCCAAAAGATGAAAGTGAGCAAGAATAGGCTGATCATGGTTATGTCGTACCAGTGCCACATGCTGCTGAAGTATCGCGACGCGCCGATGGTATAACAATGTACGATTTCTTCGAAGACGAAGCCCATTACCCAGATGACGATAAGCCACTCGACCCCGGTGTGAGGAGCGCCCCGGGACGTTCTCGCCTTGTCGAGACATATCTGCATATACACGAAGAATACGAACATGAGCCTCGCAGCGAAGTGGTTCATATACTTGTTCACGGGGCTCGACCAGTGCTTTGCCATGACCGACTGCGGCATCAGCTTGACCCAAATTACTACGACGGGCAGCGTGAAGAACCTGATCAAGAAGTGGACGAGCTTTACTGGAAACGTCAGTCGGTTCCACGCTTTGAACTCTCCTTCCCATTCTATACGGAGCACTTGCTGGACGTGGCCGTGCGTGACGAACTCGCGCTCATTGTACTGCAGGGCCAGGATGACGCGCGGAAACGCTAGGTGCGCCACCCGGCCTTCGAGTCCCGCCGGTCGTTCTAGGAGTACGCGCGTCTCCTCAACCGTGCGGCATTGGTCGAGCAGGGCGCACGTGAACGTTCGAAGCTTCGCGATCTCCTGGTCGTATTCTCTTCGGAATTCTTCTTCGGCATGGGACGTCGCGGCCATGCCCTGAGCGTAGAGGAACGAATCGAGTATAGGGTCGCCGGATACCTGGAGCATGTAGTGGGGATTGCAGATGGCCTTGTACGTGTTTAGGTTGCGCGTCGATGCGTTCACTCCTTCTACCCTCATTACCTTGATGCAAGTTTTGCAGAGGCAGGAGGCCGTGTGGGGAGCTTCGACCTCGAGTCCTCGTTTGACGAAGAAGTGTATCAGTGTCCAGTGGCCCATTTGAGCAGCCAGAATAATGGGTGACACGTCAGCGGTGTACGTGGCACTATGCGGGTATCCACGTTTCTCGCACTGCGGGTCGGTCTTGCTTAGTTCCGCGACGAGGAACTCCGTCAATGGCACGTCGCCCGTCTCGACGGCGTGTAGCAGCACGTCATTGAGCCGGACGCCATTTTGGACCAAGAATTTCACCATCGACAAGTCTTTCCGGCGGACCGCAACGTGAAGCGCCGTGTAGCCCTGACAGTTGACGCAGTCCTTGTTGAGGCTCGCGTGAGAGCGAGGAACGCCTGCAGATGGGTGATGTCCGCCGCTTCGACCAACTCGAAGTAGCGCACCTCGTCGGGCTCCAGTTCCGGAAGCAGGCAGGATAGAGAAAGTGCTCTCCCGACTGCTGGGCCAAGGACTTCGAGGAAGCGACGATGTGGACTTCATCTTCGGTATCGGTGACGCCGGCGAGAGCGTGCAGTAGACGCTGAGGGGCTCTCGGGGGCATCTTGATCTACCGCTGTTGTTGTTTGTTTGTTTGTTTTCCTTCTACACTATGGCACATACCCACTGTGGGGGATTGGCCAAGAATTCATTGTTTAAAATTTAGAAGATAATTTGAAAAATGAAGAATGATATAAAAAATAAATAAATAAACGAAAAATTGAATAATAGATACCGTATGAAATATATACTGCAATGACAGTGCGATTGCTCTGGTGGACCAGACTGCCGTATTAACCTGATCACAATAACTTCGAATAGATTTGTTAAATTTTGGCGCTTTTTTAATCACTTAACAAATATTTGTTGGATTCAGAATTAAAATGGTGTACGTTTCGTAGCTTGAATGAAATTACACACCTCATCAAAGGCATTCCTGCGGCAATATCCTAAGCCTGAGCCACCGAAGCTTAGTACTATTTATGCCGTTAAGTTTAGGCCTAACTTTGAAAGTGGATTGATGAGAAGACTTTTTCTGATAATTGAATATCGGCGACACGACAAAAAAATAATGCTCAATATTTTCTATTCCTTCGCAGAAATGACAGAGGGTCGATATCGTCGGACCAGCTCTGTGTAAGTATAAGTTACACAGAGCTGGTCTGACGAAATCTGGTGATCGTAACTTCTATTGTCGAGATTGACTCCACTGAGACTTTCATGGGAATTTAGATGTTGATATTCCGTCCACGTTGTTAATGACTCCATCCGATTTATGCCAATTGCTACTTTTCTATATCTTGTTGTCGTTATATATTCTACTATCGTAAGTACCTTAATTATTGGGCCATCCAGCGATGCTCGCGCTAAGGAATCGGCTATTTCATTTAATTTCAACCCACAGTGACCTGGAACCCACAATAATTTTAGGTGCTTCATATAAGGCGGAATTAACGAGCGTAACGTCTTTACCGCTGGTGAATTATGTGACGCTGTAAGAGCTGTGCATACCGAAAGGGAATCTGTTATTATTAACGCACTGTTCCCGTCCGTTGGGAGTGTTCGCAGCGCCATGATGATAGCCATGAGCTCAGCTTCGAAAACAGGAGTGCAATCTGGCAGCCTCACGGCGAATGACCATCCAAGCAAATGGGAGACGATTCCTACGCCTGCCCCGTCTTGCACCGTGGCCTGTCCTTTCATCATTCACGGAAGCGTCTGTGGTTATTATATTACGTGTTTGCGCGTGTACAAGGTAATCTTGTAATATATTGTTTCAGAATTTGCGAGATTGAAATTTATAATTTGGAGCAAAATCTCATCATATTCTATCCTAATATTGTTAGTCGACCCTTTCCACAGCCCGCAGCTTTCGTTCTTCTCTTCCTCGCATGAATATAGACTTCGCAATAGTAATCCGTCCCAAAGTCTCAAATACCTCTGGTTAAAGAAGTTTGCACGTTTATTTCCTTTTTGATATTAGAGCTTTAGGGTGTTTGTTATGCTTTGTTTCTGCTCTCTCTCTCACAGATAAGGTTCTTTTCTCCGTAAGTGGCAACTGCCGACGTAGTTGTTTCTGTCCTGTCTGTATATTCTAATCATTCATCATTCAACTGTCTGTACTTGTCACAAACATCCGGACCAGCAATAATGATGGCGACGACAACAAATTCAACATCGTTCTTCAACTCTGACATATAACCAGAGGCCGGATTTTTAGGCACTGAAAAAGCTCGTTTTAGGCGCCAAAATAGGCAGGCAGAACAACGTTTTAGGCCTCCAATATTGTAAATATAGCCACAATAAACAATCACATAAGTGCAAATAATTTCAAACGAAGACGTGCGCGACCTCTGTCTACGACAGCAAAACAACAATATTATTGCTTAACATGACACAAAGGAGCCAACGGTTGAACATAGCGTGCTTTGTCCCACACGGTTAGCACTCCCGTGTTCTGCAGAGTGACTCAAATGTCCACCGTCAAATCAACACACTCCTGAGTGTCTTTTCGGCATGACTGAGAAGTGCAAAGCCGGAGCAGACAGTCAGATTGCTAAAAGACCTGAAGGTAGGGATTCCTCCTATTGGCCGGGTCGAAATGATCCAATTTCTCCCCTGGCAGTGAACCACTGACGTAGCCAGGCCGGAGGGGGGGGGGGATGTCGACCTTCCCCTCCCCGAAACTTTTCAGTTTTGCATGTGTGTATATACACGCATACATACAAACGCATGGATGCTCGAACATATATAAAGTATGGTTGTCTCCCCGTCCCTCCCCTGAAAAAGGTTTCTGACTACGCTACTGCAGTGAACACCTTAAAAATAAATTACAAACAAAACAAAAGCTGCGTGCACATCATATATTTTTTTTCTTTTTTTGCTCTTCACTTTCCTTTCCGCTTACAGCTCTCCGTGGTTTCGCATTCGCCAACCGCTCGGGCCATGTCAGCGCGGCGGCGAATGCTCACCGGCGTGTCCCGCTTCACTGCAGCTAGCGGTTTGTTCCGGGAGTTGGTTGAACTGAGGACTAGGTTGAACCATTTTATTTTTCTATGGTTGAACCCATAGTTCTCAACAGTCAATCTTACGAGGTAACAGGAATAACGGTCTCAAACAGCACCGGGAGTGAAATTTGAGGCTAAATAGCCTTCGTATAAGCGCCAATTTTGAAAATAAGTATTTATAGGCATTTATAAGCGTTTAGGCACGAACGCCAACAATAGGCATTTATAGGCACTATAAAAACACTATAAAAGCCCTTCTTAACCTCTAATTCATGCTCATATATCAAAATGGCGCGATAGGAGCGCAAGGAACAAAATAGGCATTTGCCTAAAATCCGGTCTCTACTTATAACAAAGAAACAGTAGCAGAGACGTCCGCTTTTAGATGCGAAGTATCTCTTGCACGGGGGTATGTAAGGCGGCGTGGTAATCCGCACGCAGCTTTGTCCGCACTCACACTATGCATGCCCGACTCTCCTCCTTCCCTCTCTTCAATAGCTGCGCGTTACTCTCTCCACTTCTCAACCAGCACCTGCTTGCACTTCTCCTGCGTTCTCGCTTCTGCTCTCACGGCACATACGCTACTCTCCTCCTCTAGTCTCCTCTCTTTCAAATAGTAGAGCGCTGCGCGCGTTCAGTACAGCGCTTGCCTTGGTTGGCTCCTCTGAAATGCGGGCTCGACATGCCGAAATTCTCTCCTGCGCAGCGCCGCGATGACGGCGAGCGCATGCGCGTCCCCTCCCCCTCTCTCCTCCTCTCCAACGCTGCCTCTCTCTCACGCGCCTGTCGACGTTCCTCGCACGCCCTGTGAGAATTAACGGCCAGGCTAGAGGGAAGACACGACGCGCGTAGTGTTCCTCTTCGCGTTCCACGACGCGAGGTCGGTAGCATGCCCAGCGAACGCCAACGGAACGCGATCGTGCAAGTGCTCCGGCTTCGCATCACCTCATGGTCCCCTTTAGCGGGATATGGTGTAATTTTTAGGGGCGAAGCTCCTTAAGGCGACACCCGTTCGTCCCTCGTAGTCGTAGTCGTAGTAGTCGTAGTGCGTAACCAGTCTTACGCTTTGACCTCAAAGGTGGTGCCGGTGGGCGATTTTTCCTGTGCGTTGTTGAACAATAAAAATTCGCAGCGTGCGCGTTAACTAAAAGCCGAATTCTTCGTCTCTCATTCCCCATTAGCAGCCATTGGCATGTTCCAGTAGGAAACGTTAGTAGAAGTAGAAGTGTAAGTGTTAGCTAAAAGCCGACTTCTTCTGTCTCTCATTCCCATTAGCAGCCATTGTTTACCTCCAAGGTAGTGCCTGGTGAGATTTCTCCTGTGCGTGATTAAACAATAAAAATTTTGTTCAAAACGCCATTGATTGATGAAATATACCAACGAAAGACGCCAGATGTTTTGTAAAAGCAAAACGAAAGAACGCCAGATGTTTCTAAAGCAAAACGAAAAGACGCCAGCTGCTTAACGAAAGACGCCAGATGTTTTCTAAAGCAATGGTTTTCTAAACAATGAAAATTCAAAGCGTACATGTAAAATTAAAGTGAGCTGCAAGTCGTCATAACTCATTGAACCTTTAGTATAAACGCGCCCGATCTCACGTCGGTGATGATGTACTGGGCAGAATTCACGGAAGATTCACGGTTTACCGATGAACCTCCGCAGCTTCGCCCACTCATCATTCACTCCGTGGATATGCTGTGATTTTTTTGTGCCGATCTCCCGTAGTGGGTATGAGCCATCGATAGGAACCGTCTATCAGAGGGCCTAGCTGCACATCGTCAGCCCGGGGTCACGTGACCTGCGCAGAACCGTCCCGTATGACGTCAGTGGTAGAGCGGCACGTCGACCCTGGCTCTGGCAGTAGTGATGGTGGCAAAATAGTGAAAACCACGAAGCGGCGTGGCGTTGGTTACTGGCGCCTATGAAACAACGAAATGTCTTAGCAACCTTCTTGGACAAAACAGCCCAAAAAGTCGAGAAATATTTCTCTATCATGAGTCGCTCGCTATCGCAACTTCAGTGCTAATTTCTTTTGCGGCATAACCAGCTCCTCGCTGACAGCTTTGTATAACAACGATTCATACAGTGCGTGGGATCTTCTGACGTTTTTCATCCCGCCTCTTAAGACCTTAATAATGCGAAGCATTTCTTAGCGAACTTCTGCGAGTTTGAGCGTATCTATCTATCTATCTATATCTATCTATCTATCTATCTATCTATCTATCTATCTATCTATCTATCTATCTATCTATCTATCTATCTATCTATCTATCTATCTATCTATCTATCTATCTATCTATCTATCTAGCCGCCTACGACTTTGTGCTCTCCTGGTCGTTTCGTTAATCGGATGTGTACCAAAATTGGTATGGAATACCATGACCGTATTAGGAACATAAATGACAGGTCATAACATGAAAATCATGACATGCATGTCATGAACAACATGATTTACATTCCACGGCCTTGGGGCTCTTGCGGCCATTCCGTTAATTTCATATATACCAAAACTGGTATGACGTGACAGAGTTCATGGCGAATATAATGACAGGTGCTAACGCGCAAATCATGACACGCATGTCATGTGCGGCATGATTTACATGGCATGGTCTCGGGGCGCTCGCGGCCGTTTAAATGAATGGATATACACGAAAGCTGGTATGACGAGACTTTTCGACATGACGAACATAACTGACACGTGGCAACATGAAAATCATGACATGCGTGTCATGCACGTCATTATTTACATGCCACGCTCATGACGCACTCGCGGCCGTTTCGCTGGGTTGATATACACCAAAATTGGTATTGTGCGATGTGACTGTATGAAAAACATGAATAACAGGTGGTAACATGAAAACCATGACATGCATGTCATGTATGTCATGATTTACATGCCACGCTCATGGTGCATTCGCGGCCGTTTCGCGGGCTTGATATACACCAAAACTGGCATTGCACGACGCGACTGTATGACGAACGTAAATTAGAGTAGGTGACATGAAAACTCATGACATGCGTGTCATGTAGAACATGATTTACATGGCACGCTCATGGTGCGCTCGCGGCCGTTTCGCCAGATTGATATGCACCAAAATTTGTATTGCGCGATGTGACTGTTTCAAGAACATGAATAACAGGTGGTAACATGAAAACCATGACATGCATGTCATGATTTACATGTCACGCTCATTGTCCGATCGCGGCCGTTTCACTAGCTTGATATACACCAAAATTGGCATTGCGTGACGCGAATGTATGACGAACATAAATGACAGTTGGTAACATGAAAACCATGACATGCATGTCATGTATGGCATGATTTACATGCCACGCTCATGGTAGACTTACGGCCATTTCGCTCGTTTGATATACACCAAAATTGGTATTGTGCGATGTGACTGTATGACGAACATAAATGACAGGACCTAACATGTGAATTATGTTATGTGTGTCATGTACGGTATGATTTACATGACACTGTTATGGTGCGTTTCCGGCCGTTTAGATAACTGGATATATACCAAAATTGGTATTGCATGACAGGAGTGCGTGATGAACATAAATCACCGGTCATGCAGTGTATATACCAGAATATACGTTTCATTGGCATGCTATATATCACATTGTGCATGCACGCGTGGACAGCAAACATACGATATATGGTGAACTAGATGCCATGGCATGAATGATTTCATTTGGATCAAAAATGAACAAAGCGATCAGGGTTGCCACTGACTTTCGAGTAAATGTCGCCAAACGACGAGCAGAAAGTCGCCAAAGTCGCCATTTTTTTTACAAATTTCGCCAAAAAAGTCGCCATTCTAGATATGTGCGGCATATCCTAGTAATAAGAACTTCCACTGATGTATAGCCCCGTAGAATACAATGCCATTCAAAGCCCTTAAAGTATCTTGACATTTTTCAATGCCAGGCGCATCGCCCCTTCACCATGGGAGTGCTTGGTGCACCTGGTTCTCCGACTAGCCGCAAGATGTGCGCGGAGGCGCAAGTATGAAAGGATAAAACGCTCATGATATCCTTCCATCCCTGTCCGCTCGTTACAAAGGTAAAAGTGTGGTAAACCTTAGGCGAAAGCCGCGAAGGCGTTGTTTGTCGACAGCTTTACATCCCCATATGAAAAAAAAGGATTAACAGGTTTATTGAAAGTAGTAAGACAGAATTCTTACAGGTATCGTTCATTAGTGAGTCTTATGCCTTTCAGTGTGAACTAATATGATACCGGACGCCACTGTCCCTTTCATATATAACCACTTATATCTACCCGCGTCAATCCAGTGCGTTATAATTGAACAGGTAGACATTGTAAAATATTATTAGCAATTGTTTTCATTGCACACGTCCACCGAGAACAGTAGAAAATGCCTAAATAAATATTTTTTTATTGCACGAACACCTGCGTATCCGCCCATCTTCGCTATACGAGCTCGATTAGGGGATACTGCAGCAGTGAATAGGTCGCCAAGCTATTCAGAATAGTTGGAGCTTTGGCGGAACAAATGACCGGAACACACGACCAACCCGTCATCTAGCCCCTTCAGAAGCGAAACTTTAGCGAAGCTCTGAAGCATCTAGATGAATCTAGATGAATTGAGGAGATACACACGAGTTACAGGACGGACATACAGAACGGCGCACAATGTGCACCTCAAAACCGAGAAAAATACAGAGAATAGTGCCGCTCATTCGTGGGAAGGCACTGAGCTTAAGATGCATAACTCAGTGGAGACCTAAGCTGAAAATCGCCAAAAATTCGCCATGTCGCCATTCATAATTTTAGGTCGCCACGGGCCTCTCAAATTCGCCAATTTGGCGAAAAGTAGCCACCACTGGCAACCCTGAAAGCGATGTATGCAGCTCTTTGCTGGCTGCTTCGCATTACATCAATTCCCACAGTGCGTGGGATCTGCCGGACTTTTTTTTTCTGAGAAATTCAGCGAATTATCTGCGGTCAAACTAGACCATATAATGTAATAAACAATATAGGTCACTTAAATTGCTGCATTTTAACACAAAATTGGTTTAGGTCTGGTCCACCAGGACTTCACTGACGTCATTTCCGTCACGGAAATGACGTCAATAAAATGAACACGAACGGATGCCATAGAAAACTAGAAGAAAAAGTTTCGCTGTGTGGGAATCGAACTGTCGTGACGTGACGGCGTGCAACGTAGACGTGCCGCCGTCACTTGTTCAATGAGAAGACGAAGGCGTAGGGCCGAGCAAGGAAGCGAGAGGCTGAAGCCGAGCAGCGGCCGTATCGTCCAGCCAGCCAAAAGCACCCGAACGTCCTAACTGCCTCGCGGCACGAGCCACCGACGCTCGTCGTCTTTTTCTCCGGCCGGCTGGCTGCCACTGGCGCGGCGCTACAGAACCAGCAACTTTTTGGTACGCGACGGTAGGGGCCCGGCATTCTACCCATTGTGCTACCCGCGCACGCGCACGGGTCTTGAGAAACGCGTCCTATATGGGTCATTCCACGCCAAACGACCCAGACATTGCGCTCGACCCTCTCCAACTGTATTGTAAAAAATTGTGCACGTTCATATCAGTGCACTATTTGCCCTCGGAAATTATTTTTTGGAAAAAAATTTTTTCTTGTCTGTTACAGTGATTTGAATTTTGCCGTAGTGGGTGAAACATAGGTTGCGAAAAAATACTCTAAAAAATACAATACTTTACGGAACGCCTTAAATATCTGCTGTTTACTTGAAAAGGGATGGCACTATCTTATTATCGCCCATTGACGACCATTACGTTGTCTCGCGATGTGCTTTGCGGTGAAGCAATGCTGGAATTCTGCGCCCATTTTGATTATTTTTTAAAAACTCTACGAATATTACAGACAAAATAGGACTATATTACATGGCTGGATAGTTGGCAGTAAGCGTGTCAAAAAAGTATTGAAGTCGATGACCGAGTAGTTTCGAAGTGGAAGGGGCGCAAACATTGAAAAATGTGTGAAATGCTCCACGTTCAGGCACATGTAGAGTGGTGATGCAGTCCAAGTAAAAATGCACGCTTCGTCTCGTTGGGAAGAGTAAACAAAGGAGATTTATTTGTGAAAGTTTAATCGGAGTGTTTTTTTGTTTTTGGCGAGAAACAAAAATTTATGTTGAGTGTTCGCGGCGTGCCTGGGCGCGGGCCCGTAGGTCCGCTTCACTGCGCCGCCACTGTTCCTTGGGGCAACGGAAGTATGCAGCGCCCACGCGGGTGGCACGATCGTGTGCTGCTGTGAGTTTTCACGTTGCTGAAAACTTGCAAACAGTGTATATGGCTGGCAGAATATTTCGGAAGGGCACTAAAGGCTGCCGGTTATCAGTCAGCAGAGCACGATTTCATTGCCACGTCACTGCATGCACACGTACGACAGGCGCAGAGCTTGGGTTGTGTTTTTCGATCTCTGCGGAGGTTGCAGTTCTTACTTCCGTTGCCGACGTATGGTCTTCGCCACTTGAAATGCCTGTGTTGCTGAGTAGGTGGTGAGCCCGGCATTAAGAGTGGTCAGTGATGATGGCACGAAATGGTGAAACGTGCGCGTACCTTTGAGGGAGATTGTAGACTCAAACCTTGCTGAGAGCTCAACTTTCTGCCACGCTGCATGCGATGCCTTCATCTTAGTAATCGCCTTGCGATTACTAAGCGAAGGCGGTAGACATTTAAATGGATGAAGCCGCCTCAAAGGCGGCTTCGTCCTTTTGTATATTTATCGCTTTCGGTTTCCGTTGTACAGGCTCTCCGTCTAAAGTATGACACGATAGCAGTATACTCACCGTTCGCTATGTTTCTCTGACGCGCTGCCAAGAGGTGGGGCCGAAAGACCAACCTTCGAGTGCCGCGTGCTCGCTCGGCGACGCGATCACCAGAGCAAATTATGTTCACCTCTGCCGAAGATCCGAGCGTAAGAATACGTAGCACCATTCGGCTCCGAGGCACGAATGGCGCGACTCACGTTCAAGCGAGCTGCTCATAAAAAAGAATTATAAGTGTATTGCCGGTGCCTGTCAGCCACTTTTATTATATAATAATATATTTTAAACGAACCATCACTCGTTTTCCCTGACACTTCGTCGGCGGCACTGCGGAAAGCCGAAGAATGCGTGTCGAAATGTGAAAACTCACAGCAGCACACGATCGTGCCACCCGCGTGGGCGCTGCATACTTCCGTTGCCCCAAGGAACAGTGGCGGCGCAGTGAAGCGGACCTACGGGCCCGCGCCCAGGCACGCCACGAACACTCAACATAAATTTTTGTTTCTCGCCAAAAACGAAAAACACTCCGATGAAACTTTCACAAATAAATCTCCTTTGTTTACTCTTCCCAACGAGACCAAGCGTGCATTTTTACTTGGCTGCATCACCACTCTACATGTGCCTGAACGTGGAGCATTTCACACATTTTTCAATGTTTGCGCCCCTTCCACTTCGAAACTACTCGGTCATCGACTTCAATACTTTTTTGACACGCTTACTGCCAACTATCCAGCCATGTAATATAGTCCTATTTTGTCTGTAGTATTCGTAGAGTTTTTAAAAGATAATCAAATGGGCGCAGAATTTTAGCATTGCTTCACCGCAAGCACATCGTGAGACAACGTAATGGTCGTCAATGGGCGATAATAAGATAGTGCCATCCCTTTTCAAGTAAACAGCAGATATTTAAGGCGTTCCGTAAAGTATTGTATTTTTAGAGTATTTTTTCGCAACCTATGTTTCACCCACTACGGCAAAATTCAAATCACTGTAACAGACAAGAAAAATTTTTTTTCCAGAAAATACTTTCCCAGGGCAAATAGTGCACTGATATGAACGTGCACAATTTTTTACAATACAATTGGAGAGGGTCGAGCGCAATGTCTGGGACGTTTGGCGTGGATTGACCCATATCGCTCACACCTGCTCCTTCTCATTGCGCTCTTGGTTGGCAAAGACGGTGCGCCATCCAGGAGTGGTGAAGCAAATTACCGCATCATGATCGTGGCCTGCGCGATTATCTCCGGAAGCACGCCGTAACGGCGCATTGCCAAAACTAAACGCAGGGGCCATGTCATGATCATGGCCTACGAGAATCGAAACTCCTAATCACGGGGGGCCATGTCATCACACTAATCAGCGCCGCCAGGAGAGCTCTTCGACAAAACGCGCATCAAGGCACCCTAGTCTTAGTGCAGCCGAGGCTATCGGCAGAACGCCGTGTACGCGGTGATTTGATTCGCTGACGACGCAGTTAGGTGCTTTGCATTTCGCGTAGTACTAGCATGTGACGCCGCTTCGCCAGTGTAGTGCAGCTTCCACATGCACGAACGGTGTTTCTCGGCCGCCTACTGTTTCGAGTGCGATGGCACCGACTAAGAAATGCCGTAGAAAGGAGATCATGTCGACGGGCGAATGTCACGCAAGTCAGTGCTTTGGCTCAGTGAGAGAAGCACCAGCGGGAAGCGGAAAGCCTTCGCGCGTTCACGGCTGAAGCTACAAACTCTGCATCTCGCGTTCCTGAAGCTGAGCGCGTTGCAACCCAACCGACTACTACAATTATGGTCGTACCTTTGCCGAAGTGACCTATCGGCATGACGCCGCTCGCCAACACGACGCCGCGCAAGAAGTACGAGGTGGTCATCGACCAAACTGCCACAGGTGTTGGTCATGGTCATTAAAGCTAACCGTCGGGATGGAGTTGTGCCACCAGGCGTCAACGTGGGTGCGTCCATATCAAACGGTGACAGACTGGCGAAATACCCATAGCGATGTGCAAGTTCTTCTCGATGTATGGAATAAACATTCAACTGCTTCTTTGAAGGCACATTTCACTTAGAGGGATAACACCATCTTAGAGCGCAGCTCATAGGCGACCGTTTCTGCATTGAGCGGCGTTGCCGTTGCCGTTGTGGCGTAACCGATAGAGCGAACGACCACGAAAGAGAGCGAACGCGGAGCGCAGCGAGCCGCTCTGTTAAGGCTCTGATATACTCCAGCGTAACGTCGACGCGCGCGTGCGCGCGTCACGGCTACGTTACGTCAGCAAAAAACATCCCTCTACAGTCCGGCGTCGGCTGACCGCCAACGCGGCCGACGGCTGCTGGCGCGCTCGGGCGTCGCTCGGCTCTGAATAGATCCTGCTGCATTTCGCGCCGGACGCGTCGAACTCGCATGTACAGGAACTGACAGGAACCTGCTTCGAGGGCTGTTTCGTCGGTTCCCGACAGGTGCGCGGGCGTTCTTCGCTTTACTGCGCATGCGCTCCTCTAGATGCGATCGAGTACCTTATGCGATCGCATCGGCGCCAGGGTTGCCAGGTTTGGCTACTTTGCGCCAATTTGGCTACTTTTTTAGGCCGGTGGCGGCAGAAAAAGTGTGTTGGCTACTTGGCTACTTTTGGCTAGTTTCTTGTTGCTCAATTGAACCAAATTATCAATAGCTTGTGACGTCGCAGCTGCTGGCGTTCGAGTATGCGGTGTCAAAACATGGTATCAAGGCGTGTTACAAGTTCCCGAAATTGAATTTGGCACTCGCATTATACAAAAGAAAAGTCTTATGCATAAGTGGCTGGGACTTGGCAGAAAACTGTTGCATGGCGTCTCATTTCGCAGACCACCTATTGCTGAACGCGACTTTAAACTAATTGAAAGTGAACAGGACAACCGAAAGCGCTCCGCATCCAAGGTGCTATGCACTTGTCGACATTAGAAATCGGATATCTGACGAACTGCTTGTGTCGTTTCCAAGAATTAGGGGCGGACTGCGACTCGAGAATATTAATTACTCGAACATCGTCATCACGCGAGAAACGATTGCCGAAGTGAGTACAATTTATGCTTCAATCACGGAAACTGACTTTGTGCACACTTATGCAGCACTAATTTTTATTGTCGGTGGTACTTGTAGCCCTTTCAAGAAAAGTCACGCAAGGCGCGCGAAGAGGACGTCATTTCTGCAACAGCGTAAGAAACTTCATCATCCGGTACGAAATGATTGCTAAAGTCAACAATTTATGCTTTATTCTCAGAAATTATAATTTTGAAGGGTTTCTGGTGTACTTCTTTACGTTTCCACCAAAAGGCTACTGAATTTAGTCATTTGAATAACAAGGTCGCAGTCGTTTTCACACACGTGTGGCTACTTTTGGCTACTTTTACTGCCCTTGGCTCAAGTTGGCTACTTTCTGGCTAGCTTTTCCGATTTCTTGGCTATTTTTTGTCTTTTCGACCTGGCAACCCTGATCGGCGCGTTGGAGCCGGCTCGACTGTAGCGGCGACCGATTTGCGCCTGGCGTAGCGTCGCCGGCTCGGCGTGACGAAACGCAACGTTCTCGCGGGCGCTCGCGTCGGACGTCGGAGTATAACAGAGCCTTTAGCGTCTGCAATGACTCGTGCCTGCTCGCACTTCTTGTGACAGCCCAACGCATGCCTCTCGCGTACGGGCACGAGAAAGTGGGTTGACCTGCGAGGTTTGGGAGAAGAGAGAAGACGAGCACGAGACTCTGAGCAACGCTCCGAGTGACGCGTCGCGAAGGGCTGCAAATGAAATACAGAAAAAGAAACGAAAGCAAATAGACGCTCAGCGATCCAGACGCTAATAACAGACGTATAACGGTGCTTGTTTCTTTGTAACGCATAAAACATCTTCAATTACCACTCGTCGTAAAAAAACAAGAAAATCTGTTTGGGTGGTAAGAACATTGGAGAACGCACCTACTGCAAGAAGTCTCGGTAGCTTCCACAGCGTTGCACGTGATGTGTGAAGCAGAGCCTGCAATGAACAGAGTGGTGGGCGTAGCACTCGAGCGCTGGCAGTTTCCGCAACAATATGTAACGAATGTTACATTGCTACAACTACGGATAGCCAAAACTTCAAACACAGTTGGTGTTGCCCAACACGAAGCTGCGCTCAGAATTCGCATTAGGAAGTATCCTAATCGTCGGTGAATTTTTTTTCTCACAAACCTGCCATCGGCTCTGGTTCACGCTCTTCTTCAGTGAATAATTGCTAGTAGTCGGCGCCTCTGAGGGCTACTAAACGTGTTGCTCAATTTATTTTAACAACCCGGAAACATTACCACGTGGATCAAGAAGGCGATTACATCTTGCTGGAAAGTGCATGCTTCTGACTCTCCATGTTTTCCTATGGTAACCGTTTACAAGTCTTTCCAACCAGTCTACATCAACTTCGACGCTACTAATGTAGAAGGAGGATGATATAGAAAACTGATAACAACCACAACTGTCGCCGTAACTAAGTTGAGCTGCTAAGCATGAAGTTGTGGGTTTGAACCAAGCAAAAGTTACTGCATATCGGAAAATGCACTGGTGAGTGTGCCGGTGGTTGCGTGTGCTGTTACCTTATTGCCACGTCGCTATTCAATGTTTGCAAACTGTTCTGTACGAAGCACTGCGACAGTCATCATGATACCATGAGAAATCGCCCCACCGGCTAAAGCCGCCGATCGTAAATCAATTCCAAGCGTACGCGCTCCCGAGTGTGGTTTGCGAGCAACGCACATAACACATGCGATATCGCTCGCTGTATTTGACGTATCCTTTATAGTTCGTTGCGCCGCCAGGTTGTTACACACGAAGGGACTCTCACAAGTGATAGGCACATACACATGTTTTCCGCATTCCATCTCTTGCATCGAATTCCGTTCCGCTTGTAGTAGCAATAGATATGTGCGAGAGGACGGACACTGAACACTGTGGGGACGACAAACGAATCGTCGAAAATGGGGGGGGGGGGGTGAGAGAGGCAGATTGAAGGACTAGTTTCTCTATAATGTAGGGTGGAAGGATGGAGGTGTGTTGGAGGAGGTTGAGAACGACAGAGCAGAGAGGAAGGCACTCACAAGAGGATAGCGTCCCGCAAGCGTTGAAAGTAATGAGCAACGCGATGCGAGACGAATCCTCCATGCGTTGCGACTATTGATTTTGACTTTCTGCTCCTGCATCCATCTAGGAAGCAGCGCGCCTGGGGCGCGCGCACACGCGCACGTACATATCTCGAAGCTTAATTAAATTTTATCCCTGCGAGGCATTTCACAATTCATGAGCGGAACGCCTTTGGATGACGACGACGTTGTCGGCGCAGCAGCAGCGACGGCGGCGGCGGCGCAAGGTATGCGCATCGGCGAAAGAAAAGGAACTGTACTTACATTTCGAGGCGCGCTTCGGAAAATTGATTGCACTTGTCCATCTTGAAGTTTCCGTCCTCGTTCTGCGCCGGCTCTTTGGCCGAAAGTGTAGGGACGCGCTGGGACATGTTTTGGTATACCTCGGGTACAGTGGTACAGTTTCTGAACGCCTGCAGTCGACAAGCAGGATACCTTGCCATGAAACTTGTCGCATTCTCAGCCATATCGTATTTTTTAGCGCAACTTGCATTCTTTGACAGTTATACCCAGTTTGTGGTAGGTTAGTCGGTTGGTCGGGCCTTTAAACCTCTCACGCGAACTTAACCAACTTGGTGTCTCATGGTCTAAAGGAAAAGATCGTAATGCTCTACTAAGGAAACGGGGTTTAAAACCAGCCGTAGGACCCACTGGGTTCGAGGGAGCATTACACTGCAAGTAGGGGCTACTTTATGTTGTACCTCTCGATCCAAACTTGGTTTGCTATGGTAGTATTCGCACATAGTTTGTGCTGAGCATCAACTACAAAATACTCCTTCAAATACAGGGCAGAATCGCGCCCTTGTCGTAGTAACGTACAAGGAGGGTGGTTTTAGTGCTTTCAACATTGCCATTTGGACGACTTTAACGCTGCGAAGAGGCTTTAGCGTCACTAATATCGTGACTGCCAAATGATTTCAGAGTTTTAAGTGCGAAGCATTTCTTAGCGAACTTTTGCGACTTTGAGCTATCTATCTATCTATCTATCTATCTATCTATCTATCTATCTATCTATCTATCTATCTATCTATCTATCTATCTATCTATCTATCTATCTACTATCTATCTATCTATCTATCTATCTATCTATCTATCTATCCGCCTACGACTTTGTGCTCTACTGGCCGTTTCGTTAATCGTATGTATACCAAAATTGGTGTGTCATAACATCGCCTTATTACGAACATAAATGACAGGTCATATCATGAAAATCATGACACGCATGTCATGAACAGCGTGATTTACATTCCACAGCCTTTGGGCTCCCTGGCCGTTCCGTTAATCGGATGCATACCAAAATTGGTGTGTCCCAACATGGCCTTATTACGAACATAATGACAGGTCATATCATGAAATCATGACACGCATGTCATGAACAGCACGATTTGCATTCCACGGCCTTTGGGCTCCCTGGCCGTTCCATTAATCGGATGTATACCAAATCGGTGTGTCATAACAAGGCCTTATCACCAACATAAATGACAGGTCATATCATGAAAATCATGACACGCATGTCATGAACAGCATGATTTACATTACACGGCCTTTGGGCTCTTGCGGCCGTTCCGTTCCATTTCATATATACCAAAATTGGTACGGGCGTGCCAAGAGTTCATGACGAACATAATGACAGGTCCTAACATGCAAATCTTGACGCACATGTCATGTGCAGCATGATTTACATGACATGGTCTCGGGGCGTTCGCGGCCCGTTTAAATGAAGGGATACAATACGAAAACTGGTATGACGAGATATTTCTGTTTGACGAACACAAGTGACACGTGATAACATGAAAATCATGATATGCATGTCATGTATGACATGATTTACATGCCACGCTCATGGCGCACTCGCGGTCGTTTCGCTAGATTGATAATACACCAAAATTGGTATTGTGCGATGTGACTTTATGAAGAACATGAATAACAGGTGGTAGCACGAAAACCATGACATCCATGACATGTATGTCATGTTTTACATGCCACGCTCATGGTGCATTCGCGTCCGTTTCGCTTGCGTGATATACACTAAAATTGGTGTTATGCGACACGACTGTATGACGAACGTGAGACGTGGTAACATGAAATCATGACATGCAAGTCATGTACGGCCTGATTTACATGCCACGCTCATGATGCGCTAGCGGCAGTTTCAGTAGATTGATATACACCAAAATTGGTATTGCGCGCTGTGACTGTATGAAGAACATGAATGAAAGTTGGTAAGGTGAAAACCATGACATGCATGTCATGTATGTCATGATTTAATTGCCACGCTCATGATGCATTCGCGGCCGCTTCGCTAGCTCGATGTACAACAAAATTGCTATTGCGCGGAGCGACTGTACGACGACGGTAAATGAAACGTGGTAACATGAAAATCATGACATGCATGACATGCACGACATGATTACATGTCATGATCATGACGCACTCGTGCCGTTTCGCTTGCTTGACACACCAAAATTGGTATTGCGCGCCGCGACTGCATGACGAACATAAATGAGAGGTGGTAACATGGAAATCATGACATGCAGGTTATGTATGTCATGATTACATGCCGCGCTCATTGTGCATTCCCGGCAGTTTCGCTAGCTTGGTACACACCAAAATTGGTATTGCGCGACGCCACTGTATGACGAACGTAAATGAAAGGTGGTAATATGATAATCATGACATGCATGAAATGTACGACATGATTTACATGCCATGTTCATGGCGCACTCGTGGCCGCTTCGCTAGATTGATATGCACCAAAATTGGTATCGCGCGATGTGACTGTATGAAGAATATGAATAACAGGTGGTAACATGAAAAACTATGACATGCATGCAATGTATGTCATGACTTACATGCCACGCTCATGGTGCATTCGCGGCCGTTTCGATAGCTTGATATACACCAAAACTGGTATTGCGCGATGTGACTGTATGATGAACATTAGTGACAGGTGGTAACATGAAAACCATAATATTCATGTCATGTATGGCATGATTTACATGTTCTACTCATGGTGCACTCGCGGCCATTTCGCTCCTTTGATATACACCAAAATTGGTATTGCGCAATGTGACTGTATGACGACATAAATGAGAGGTCTTAACATGCGAATCATGTTATGCATGTCACGTAAGGTATGATTTACATGCCACTGTCATGGTGCGCTTCCGGCCGTTTTGTTAACGTGATATATACCAAAATTGGTATGGCATGACACGAGTGCGTGATGAACATGCATAAAGGACAGGTCATGCATTTATATACCAGATATGCGTTTCATTGGCATGGTGTACACTAGATTGTGCATGCGTGCGTGCATGGCAAACATGCGATATATGGTGGACTAGATGCCATGGCATGAATAATTTCATTTGGCTCAAAGCCAAACAAGACGATGTATGCAGATCTTTGCTGGCTGCTTCGCATTACATCGATTCCCACAGTGCGTGGGATCTGCCGAATTTTTTTGTCTCCTGATATTGATACTTGACAGTCCCCTCGAAATATTTCCAATCATCCATCTCATTACGATCATGTGCTTTAGAGTCAATATTTTTTTACAAAAAAAAACTTCAAAGAACTAACTCAATGTACCTTGGCTTTGTTCCACGAAGTAAGGGTTCAATATTTGGTTTGGTTCTTTTCAGCAAAGCTGTCTGAAGTATTCTGTAGACGTAGGCAAAAAGGCCGAGGCAAAACTGTATATTCGATTTGGTTTGCATACACGTGTCTTCGCTTCTGTATTTTCTAACGAACGTACGTATACGTATGGCTTCAGGAAAGTGCAATACGGCGACTTTTACATCTCCTTTCGATCAAATGAATAAGCGCAATAACATGAGCGAGCAGTTGATTCGCTCTTGAGCGTCATTTATTACCTGTTTGCGTATCGACAAAGTTCACTTTGCCTTGTCAAAACAGTGAGGAAATGAAATACTTCCACGTCCCGTCAAATAGTGGGAACACTTTCGAACTTTAATCTCGACGAGGCATTCGCATCCCTTTGAACTTCAGGCGATCAGCGGAAATGGGGGTTTGCAAGTTTGCTACTCCAGTACGTTGTTTAATTTGCATATATATTGATCTCGAACAGGTCGAGTCCTTCAAATCACCTTCATAGAGGAAGAAAGGAAGAGCTTGTAGCTCACTCTTGCCGGTATGTTGCTTTGCTCAACTGAAGTGGCTCGCATGGAAGATGTGATACCGTGCCAAACGAGGTCTGTCCTTAAAATAAGGGGGGGGGGGCAGCTGATTCGGAGTTCTATGTGTTAAAGTATCAAAAATCGGTAATCTGTCCCTTATTTTACAATTAAAATCTTAAAGTATCTGGCACGTTGATAGAACAATTTAGAGAAAACTCACAGGATTCCTGCACTCACCTAAGAAGTCTGGAAGGCGAAATTCGTCTTCTTTTTTCTTTTCAGTCGATGAAATGTTGCTGCCCCGCCACCCTCCGAAAGCTTTCTGCACCTAATGTAGTTTTGCACTGCCTCCGTGATCGGTCCACCGTTGACCAAGCTACGACTTCATGTGATGGCGTCGTCATGCAACCTCATCACTGTGACGTCATAATGAAGTGACAAATTACGACAATCTATAATGTCACGATAACGTCATATGGTGACTTCATCACGTGCTGATGATTTTTTGCGTCACTCGCATTGACGCCGCCGACGCGAGACGCCGGTCAATATTCGCGCTTGATGAGGCATCTGAGGCTTTCGCCTTAATGAATTACTTTGACGTTCACAGTCTATTCCATATGTTCCTCTCCACCTCCACTGTAGCTTTATGCACCTATGGTGGTGTTGCACTGCGCCCGAGATCTGCCCGCCTTTGCGCTACCCGAGATGTCAGTTGATGACGTCACACATTCTTGCGATCTGTGACCTCATCGAGCCATGACGAAGTTTGACGTCATGACTTCGTTATGACGACGCGAGGATGACATCACTGTGACATCATGATGTGACGTCATCGCTGGCTCGGAGAGGGTCACGTGGCCTTTTGGTCATGGGGGACCGTAAGGTCTCGCAAAGTCTCGCGCAAGTCTCGCGGAAGCGTGTGCCAACATGGGCACTTAAAGCTTTCGGCTTAAAAAATTCTAAGCCAGTTCCACCCAAAGTGAAAGACGTACGCGTTGCGGAGCACTGATTCGCCTGTGCTCGCCTTGTGTTTACCTTCTGTTTATCTGCTCTTTCGTTCTCTTTTCTGTTGCTTCAGCGTGAATATGTGATGTTTTATATGATTTTTCTCTTCCTTTCTTGTGATTATCTCGTTGTTTTGAGATTATCAATTTTCCGTTCTGTGGTCTCCTTTCTACTGTTTTTTTTTCTTTTCTTTTTTTTACTCTTCGCTGCACCGAGTACAGTGCGTCTAGCTGCCGGCGGCGCTGGCATTTCGCCTCCGCTTCGCTGGCTCGGACAGACGAATTGGCCCTTCGGCTACGCTGGCGTTCCCGGGCAAGCACGCACTGCAGTTCCAAACGTGCAGCCTGCAGGGCTCATGTTTATCAAATGTGGTTCCCGCGTGACGCCGACACCAGACATAAGCCTGCGTGAAACCAACGTGAGACATGAGACGATGACAGGGCGGTCCCTTCCACTTCTCCGTATTAAAAGTTATAGGGTTCGGAGAAAGCGGTCCCTGCAGTAACCTGCGGACAACAGGTCTCAGATACAGACTTTAAGCAGGGCCGTTTATCGTATTATTGCTCATTTCTTTCTCTTCTTTGTTTTTTGTAGTATCTATTTTCTAATATCTTTGATTTCGCTTTGTCCAGCACATGGTAGCCAGCTGGTCTGAGAACTGGCTACCCTCCCTGTCCTTCCGTTCTTCTTTTCCTCCTCCTGCTTGTTGTATCGGACAACAATCGTTTTTGCTTATTTTCGTGACATTCAGTTTTGGGAAAAAATGGTCGACGATATAGGGTGCTATGTACTCTCCCTAATTCAAAAAGTCATATCGATGTACACATAGGGTTTCGTATGAGTACACTAGAGGGAATTCTGGCGCTAGTGTCTATGGGAGCTGCGACGCATGGCGCTTCAGCCAACATGGAAATGATGTTTAGTACACGGATTTGTCTGAACTTGGTTCTTTCGGCTTCGTCTTGCTCCGTGTGCCTGCATGCGCTCTTTCGCAAGACGAAGTTCAGGAAAACGTCCAGCAGTTCCACTTCCCCACGTTGACCTTTTTAGGCTCACCAATTCAAATCGGCTCACGAGGTACACAACGATCTTCTTTTATCCGAAACAAACGCCAAAACACGATAATAAACAAAGCCACAAGTGCGTTCGAAGCCGCAAGCACTCCATCAGGCAAATCCGTGTGCTAGTCATCATTCACATGGTGGCTGAACTATCACAGCGCCAGAGTACCCTCTAGATAATATTGGGAAACACTATGGATGTACATGTCCTTGATACAGCCTTTCATGAACTAGTAAACCAAAAACCACCTTTAAGATATCGGTTCCCACAAATGCACCATGCGCCCATGCAATTCATCATGTCAGGTGGACCTTGTGGTCCCATGTATAATCCGAGTATTATCCATGTCATCGTAACGTGGCATCGGCTTACATTCGTCGTTCGTATGATATGCTATGACGTAACGCCAAACGCTTCTGGTTGTTAGTCACTGATGTCGATTGTCGTTTTCGTTGTTGTTCTCGATGTTGTCGACGCCACTAAAGAGTGACGCTAAATCTCTGCCTGTGGCATGATTTCTTTTAGTTTGATACAAAGTAGATTTCTCTAATATGGAACTCTAGTGAGCAGCTGTACACTTACCCACTTACAGCTTCCACTCGACATTTTATTCGTCATGAATATTCTACGGAAGGAAAAAAAGCTCACAGGGTCCTTTATGCATTCACGTAAGACGGCTCGCAGGTGAAAGGCATCATCTTTTAGGGGCGAAGCTCCTTAAGGCGACACCCGTTCGTCCCTCGTAGTCGTAGTAGTAGTAGTGCGTAACCAGTCGTAACGCTAGTACCAGATCTTGACCTCCAAGGTGGTGCCGGTGGGAGATTTTTCCTGTGCGTTGTTGAACAATAAAAAATTCGCAGCGTGCGCGTTAACTAAAAGCCGAATTCTTCTGTCTCTCATTCCCCATTAGCAGCCATTGGCATGTTCCAGTAGGAAACGTTAGTAGAAGTAGAAGTGTAAGTGTTAGCTAAAAGCCGACTTCTGTCTCTCATTCCCATTAGCAGCCATTGTTTACCTCGAAGGTTATGCCTGGTGAGATTTCTCCTGTGCGTGATTAAACAATAAAAATTTTGTTCAAAACGCCGTTGATTGATGAAATAAACCAACGAAAGACGCCAGATGTTTCCTAAAAGCAAAACGAAAGAACGCCAGATGTTTCTAAAGCAAAACGAAAAGACGCCAGCTGCTTAACGAAAGACGCCAGATGTTTTCTAAAGCAATGGTTTTCTAAACAATGAAAATTCACAGCGTACATGTAAAATTAAAGTGAGCTGCAAGTCGTCATAACTCATCGAACCTTTAGTATAAACGCGCCCGATCTCACGTCGGTGATGATGTACTGGGCAGAATTCACGGAAGATTCACGGTTTACCGATGAATCTCCACAGCTTCGCCCACTCATCATCATTCACTCCGTGGATATGCTGTGATTTTTGTTTCTTTTTTTTTCAGTCGATGTATTGATCCTGCTGCTCCACCCACAGAAAGCTTTCAAGTTTCAAGTTTCAAGTTTATTCAACAACGACGTCAGTTACAGGAAAGTGTGTACAAGATTGGTAATACACACCTAACGTGGTTCTTTTTCTTTTTTAAATTTAGCTCAAGCGTTTGCTTTCATTAACATCAGTGTTCAAAAACAGAATGCCTTCTAGTCCTGACGTCTTACTTCATAGATGGGCTCACAATGTCCCGCAGAAAAAAAAAAATAGGCGAAAGAAGAGAGAGAGGAAAAAAAACGTTCCCGAGGTGTTCACAAAATTCAGGTTTTCCTTTTGAAGTTTCCCGCACTCCTTTCTTTTCATTCTAGTGACACAAAAGGATCAGACGTTAATGTTTAGTGAATCCCTCTCGAAATTCGATTTGAACGTGCGAGTTGTCCAACGCCTGTTAGATAATTTAAGGTCTCTCGCCAGTTTCACTGATTGGATGTCTGGCCGATTCCGTATGACTCCCTCACGCCACCTTGTTTCCGCTATGCCCCGAAGTCGGGCGCAGTTTATCACTCTCTCTACAACGTGTTTTTTCGAAATTTTTTTCTGTCACACATAAAAACAGTCGTCAAAATCACTTCGCCGCCCATGTTTTTCTTCTTCTTCGTCCTCTTCTTTAAGCGGTAAGTAAATAGCGAAACGCCTCCGCGCAAACCTTGTTTCCGACATCGACGCGACATGGATATCACGCGGAAAGCAAGACACATGGAACGAAAAAAAGAAAATGAACGAAAAAAAAAAACAACACAACAGGCGCCAGTTTTCCAAATTGGAGCGCGCCTGATAGCGAGGAAATAATAGTTCGTCACTCCCCTGCTCGGATATTTATGGCTCGTTTACCGGCGTCACATCGTTGGCGACCTTTTTTCCCTTTTCAATATCGCTTGTCGCCCGGCGTTCCGAGGCGCCGTTTGCAGCTCTGCACTTCGGTTTTTTGACCCGTTCAGCTGTTAATCTCTCCCACATCTATATTGATCGGGTAGAGTTCTCTTGTTTTTTCGATATAATTTCATCTATTGTCGTAAACTTAACGAACCATATACAATTTTCAAGGGGATACCTATTCTTATTGTTTGTGTCCTTTCTTTTTTTTCTTCTTTCTTTCATTCTTTCTTTTTTTTTCTCTCTCTTTCTCTCGTTGTTTCTCTTTCCTTCCTTCTTTCTTTCCTTCTCTCTCTCTTTTTTTCTCTCTCTCTCTTTCTTTCTTTCTTTATTTCTTTACTTCCTTCTTTCTTTCTTATGTCTTTCTCTCTTTCTTTCTCTCTTTCTCTTCCTTTCCTTCTTTCTTTATTTCTCCCTTTCTTTCTTCCTTTCTTTCTCTCTCTTTCTTTCTTTCGTTCTTTCTTTCTTGTTGTTTTGTCATCATCTTCATTGTCATCCGAAAACACACGGAGGAATCGGCACCATTTTTTTTTTTTGACATGTCGCGCTCTCAGCGCCGTAGTGACAGTGAAGAACAATAAGTGCTTCAAGTGTATGAAGTTGAACTTTTTTTTTTAATTTTCTGTTGCCTAGTCTTGTGGTCATGGTCGCCTGTCGTTGAATATGAACTGACGGGGTCAGCGGTTTTCTGCTGCTTATTTGTAAGTCATCATAGTATACTGCGAAACGCTCTTTGTCTGAAATCATTCGAATGGCACAGAACTCCAGTGGTGACAAGTTCATCCAAAGCTTTCATCGGAAACGTCGCATGTATCTTATGTGTATCTTATGTGTTGCTTCTCACGTTAAACGTGGTCGATCAATCCAGTAATTAGTCAAATAAAGGACCAGAAAACCAGTATGCACCTCGGAAGATAAAGCTCCGATGCACTCACGTAATGACGGCATTGTTAAGGTTGTGTTCACTTCAGGGACCTACGAATACGTCACGAGTCTGTGATCACGTGAACATCAGCGAGGATCATAATCACCTTACTTTGAAGCCGCATCAAGGCGATGTCCCTCACAGTGGTGTTAGGTGGCCGCAACGATTATTCTGCTTGCGCTGCAGCAGTCCAAACTTATCGCGGTGACCACGAGATTGTGCAGTAGTTAAGTGAAAGAAAATATATGCAGGATTTAATTTTCGGTATCTTACTAGTATTACAATAATCGCAGGATACGTGGTGGTTCTGAGTAAGCTGTCGAGAGAAACTTATCGTGTTTGTTAGGCAAGGGAAGTTTCAATACTTCTTTATTCACAAAAACGACCTTTACAACATTCCGTTAACGCAAGTGCGTAGCCAATGGCGGTGCCTTAACCGAGTAAAAATATATAAAGAAAGGTAAGCGCGATAAGACTGTCCCGCTTACATGTAAATGAGGGGCTTTGCATTGAAACTTAGCGGCTCACGCCACACGTGTACAAAAGCCCAGTATTTAGAGGATGCGTAGCTACTGTCCTGCACTCTAAGTGAAAAAACGTGTCCTTTCACTCTTATCGGTGAGTCCCGGCTTGCTAAGTATATGACTCCCTTTAGAGAGACACGTGAACTCTCATTGGAGGTCATTCTGCTCTCGTCGCGGGGAGTCGTGCGACCCGAAAGAGAGTCTCTTTAAATGTCTCAGCAGTTATAATAATAACTGGGCTTTACTCATATCATATTGTCTTCTCGCTACCTTCTGTAGTGTATTACCAAGGAGAAGGAGGAAGAGTCTCGGTTGCTGCAAGTTGATCCAACATCGCACAAGATTGCATGCCGCTATTTCACTCGAGCACTACCTATCAAGAATGGTGCAGCCCGAAGCTATTCGCGTCTAACAGAAGCACGTTGACGCGTTATCCAAATTACCTCGGCCCGCATATTTCACTACCTAACCCGATATCACAGAGGAACTACAGGAGCATCACTCTCCTAAATATCCGTGAAACGTGCTTCCGGGATCGCAAATGACACCTGCGCTTAAGTATGAGACAATCTTGCGTTTTAGTGCGCTTATTAACGTTTGACGTTCTGCGTCTAATTCATGACACTCCAATATGCAACGTTCCACGGCACCGCGGGTACGACAGCGCACACAAGACGATGGATGGATGAATAAACTTTATTTCGGTCCCTCGGAACGCGCCCTAGCACGTCGCGGGCCGCTCCCACGTCGGAACAGAAAGACCAAGTCTCTGCTGCGTCGCGGGCCCGTTGGACTGCCCATAGTTGTGCTTCGAGTCCGGAGCTTGTAATAGCATCTTCCCATTTTGACGGCGTGATGACTTCGCCGCCGTTCAACGCGGGGCACCGCCAGAGCATATGTTCGAGATTAGCGATATCTGCGCATAACGAACATGCCTTAGTTGGCTGTATTTCAGGATAGATTTTGTGTAATAGCGCGGGGTTAGGGTACGCCCCGACCTGAAGTAGCCTGAGTGTCAGAGCCTTTGGTCTGCTTAATTTTCTGTGTGGTGGAGGGTACTGTCGCCACCCCAGGTAAAAAGGCTTGGTGATTTCGTTATACGAGGTGGGAGGGTCCCGATTCTCCAAAACCTCAGCGCGCCCTCCGGTAGCTACGCGGTCTACTAGTCTTCGCGCAGCTATGTGGGCCGACTCATTGAGATTGGGCGGGGCTCCCTCGATCTGTCCCATGTGAGCTGGGAACCAGACGAGTGTGTATGGCTCGATATTCTTGTCCCGGAGGATCCGCAAAGCCGGTTCTGAGATGGTGCCCTTGGCAAATGATCCAATCGCTGATCTCGAGTCGCTGTAAATCGTGGACCTCTTGTTGTCCAGCAAGGCCAACGCAATCGCAGCTTGCTCCGCTATTTCGGCTGCCGTCGTCCGGACCGTCGTCGAGTTTGTGATTATCCCCTCGTGGTTGATGCTCACTGCTACATACGCTTTCCCCTCGGGATACCGGGCCGCGTCGACGAAGCAACAGTCCCCGGCCTGATCGTGAGCCCTTTCTGAAAGAGCCTTTGCCCTGGCTCGTCTCCTGCCCTCGTTATGCTCGGGGTGGACGTTTCGCGGGATGGGGACAACGGTGATTCGTCCTCGCTGTTCACAAGGAATGCTGCAGAAGCGAGACTCGATTTCCGTCGCTGGAGTCCCCAACTCTCGCAGAATGTTCCGACCGGAACGCGTGGTGGACAGCCTGGCGAACTGCGCCCTCTCCCGAGCCTCCGCAATTTCTTCCAGCTTGTTGTGCATTCCGAGACGAAACAGTCTCTCCGAGCTTGTGTACATAGGGAGCCCTAGTGCTCTCTTGATGGCCTTCCTGATTAACGTGTTCAGCTTGTCACGCTCCGCTCTCTTTGTGCATGTCTGCAACGTAGGTAAAGTGGCACATCACAAAGTCGTGCACCAGCCTTACGAGATTGTCTTCCACAAGTCCCTGTTGCCGGTTGGCAACCCTCCTTTAAAGTCTGATGGCATTGTCCCTTTTTCTGGCGTGTTTCGTTACCGTCAGGTTATTGGAGCCGTTCGATTCTATAGTCATACCCAGAACCCGGAGGGAGTCCACCCTGGGGATGAAGCAGCCTTCACCTGTCCTAAGAGTGATGCTGACGTCCTCTACTGGCTTCCAACCTTACGGTTTGGGGCCCCTGCGCTTGGGCCTGTGCAGCAGGAGTTCTGATTTCCGCGACGAGCACCGAAGACCAGTCGGTTTTAGGTAGTTTTCCGTGACTCCAATAGCTTCCTGTAGCACCGCCTCTATTCGTCCATCGCTGCCTCCAGTACACCATATGGTAATGTCGTCCGGCATAGATCGTGTGGTTAATTCCGTCGACTTCGGACAGTCTTTTAGACAGACCGATCACGGCGAGATTAAAGAGGGTAGGGAATAAGAGTTACCCTTGTGGCGTCCCTCTGAAGCCAAGCCTGACCGGGTCCGAAGCAAGGTCGCCCATTTTGAGAATAGCCTCTCTGTCTGTCAGGAATGATTTCGTGTAGTCGCGGAAGCGCTTGCCAAGCCCAAGACACGAGATCTGACTCAGCACGAAGTGGTGGAGAACGTTGTCAAATGCCCTTTCCAAGTCCAGTCCCAGTATTGCTCTTACGTCCCTTGTGTTGCGATCGATGACTTGGTCTTTGTTGAGCTTCATGGCGTCTTGCGTCGAGAGGCCCGGCCTGAAGCCTATCATATTGTGGGGGTAAATGTCGCGGTCCTCCAGGTATCGGGAAACCCTCTTCAGGATGGCATGTTCGGCCACCTTACCCACGCACGACGTGAGCGAGATGGGCCGGAGGTTGTCGAGGACGTGTTAATTCCCGTCTTACGCCACCACGACGGAGTTTGTCGCTGATACTGTGCGCATGCGATGTACAGTCGCGCTCAATATGACTTGCGACCGGGGAGCGCGTGGCCTCACGAGTTCAAAGACTGCTCATGGTTTCCATTAGCCCTTATTTCCATAACTAAACACTGTTCTCGCACTCGGAGATGATTCCAAATAAGAAAATATCATTTAGTTCCTGATATGAAAACAAGTTGAACCCATGCTCATTTTTTGAATTCATGAGGCCACGCGCTCCCGTATTGCAAGTCTTATTGAGCGCGAGTGTACGTGCGTGCTAAAGTTTAAAACATACGTAGAGAAGGCGAACTGCCAAGCCGTGCTTCGCCTCCTCAACAACAACAAAAGAATACAATAAGATCGTGCAGAAAAAGCAATCCCGTTCTCGCTAGGTAGCAGCAATCTCTCATATGTTGTCATATCATCGTGCTTGTGTTCTTTTCACGTCAGCGTTGCGTGTGTCGTTTCAGCAACGCTTATGTGTGATCTCACTGGTAAATGATAACTACTAGCCAATTCGTTCGTATTCTACAATTGACAGCACATCACCACGACTAAATTCCGGAACATTGTTTTCTAGTTTGAAAGCACTACGTCAATTAGCATCCGCTTCTTCTCCAGATTACAATCAGATCTCTGTCACACAATTCCGTTCCGCCTTCTCTCTTTGAACTATTAATGACAAGGGTCAGGTCTGGCGGCCTCGTCTCTAAGCTCTTTTAAGTAAGAAATTAGAAAACATTGCGTCAGTTTTTATTTTTTCGCCACCTAACTTCGACGAGAAATTAAACTATCTCTTCAAAACGTTGCATTGGACTTAACAGAAGCTCTTATTCTTTGTTTTGGACTCTTCGCTATGGAGAGAGAGAGAGAGAAATGTTTTAATGAAAAACTGGAGATGTTTGCCTGGCTATTCGCCTGACATGCTACTCCATGTGCTGCGTGATGATCATGATATATACGCTGATAACCACACACGCATACATAGACTACACTTTTTACAAACTTTCGGTCAGGCTTCTGGCCCGCAAGAAAGAGAGCAGCACTTTCATGGCACGTAACGCACAGGTGCTACAGCCATGGGCCCAGAATGTGCCGCAGTTCTAAACTGCTGCAGCAGCAGCTGCAGGGATCTTCTCTTCTCTGTCGACGAACTTCTTATGGAGTCATACCGAACGTCACGCTAAAGTGCTTTATATTCTTTTACTAAAGCTCATTTTCGAATAATCAGTATTGATTATGCCTCCTATTATTCCATTTATTGAAACATCTAACTTCCCTTTTAATAGTGCTTAATTTATGAAGGTCCCGATAGTTTATTTCAGATTATAACTTCCAATAACGCACCAGTTTCGAAGCCAATTCACCATTGTGAGCATACGTCAACGTGCCCAATGAAAAACAAGAACAGCAACAAAGCAGGAAGTAAATTACTCAGGTACAGGGGAGACAATTTAAACCTTCTTGTGAGCAGAAAGGTGGCACAGAAAGGCTGCGAGTGTTTCAGTAATTCGGATGCGATATATATCAGCGACAGCTTCGTGCTTTCTTTTTTTTTTGCCTGTACAGCTCATCATCTCAGATAATATTTCGTTTTCTCTCTCTACATTTTTTTCAAGCACTCGTAGCTCGACAGCAGCGTTTGATCAAGGCGACCGGCTCGGAAAATTGGAAGGATTCCAGATCCATCAGACGCGCGCTGTAGCAATGATGCTCTGGTTCGCTGCCCGATGACCGTATATCCGAGCTCCAAGACGTGGAAAACAGGAAAATCTGGGCCTAAACACTTCGATAGAAAGAACAAAGAGCGCGTAGAGATATTCATGCGTAATCAAAAAGGCACGAAAGAGGAAGACAGAAGACGGGGGAAAACGCAATGACTAGGGAGCCGGAAGAGATAAAAAACACCGGACTTGATTAATGAAGCGATTTTCCATTAGATCTCGGCGACGACGGCAACACTCTGCATGTTTTCGTTTTCTTTCATTTTTTTTCTTATTTTGTGTGCGGCAACCCCACTACAGTCTTTGGACGGCTCGGGCTTTAGAGCTGTTTCACGGTTGCCTGAAAGTGTTCGTTGTCATAGTGTACGCATTCGAGGGTTGAGGCAGTTTGCCTGCCCAAGGAACCGGAGATATAAAGCAATCAAGCCAGGCTAGATCCTTTTCTGTCTTTTGTTTTCTCCTTCGTAGCAATTGTTAGGCAAATTGCTTTAGAGGAACAGAGAAAGCTGCGAATATACCCTCAGAGGAAGGTTCTGAGACACAAAAAAAAAATGTACCAGTAGATATCGTGGTCATATTTGCTGCGCCAGAATATTGGAGACTATTGTAACAGATATTTTTTTTTTGCACTGTTTTGTTTCTGGCAACGCAAGGCTACGTATGACTGGCCTTATTAAAACTGGTTTATTTCATGTGTACTCCGACTATGCTGAACACAGCGAATCTTTATCTGTATCAAAACCGTGCTATTCACAAAAAGAAAAGAATACACGATAATGCTGATTACGGTTGCCGTTGGTAGCTACATTGCGCCTAATTGGCTACTTCACGACCCCGTCTGGCTATGGAAAATTCAGGATGGCTTCATGGCTATTTTCTGGCTACTTTTAACTTCGTTTCTGACGCATTTAGTAGCCAACTTTCTCATTATTTGAAGATAAAATACACTGTTTTCAAGCGTTCCTGTCGTGTGAGATGATGTGCGCGCATTTCCATGCGCATTTTGCATTATTCTCAATACTCCGAAACGAAGTGATATCTGAACACGAAAACACCGGAACACCCGAAGCTTATTTTAGTTTTCTGAAGGGTTTGAACGCACAAACACACATACATACAGGCACAAATACTTGAATACGAGACATCTGCGTTTGTGCGCGTTACAACCTTAGAACTATAGTTGGAATAGGCGCAAGCATACTTTACTAGCTTCGAGAAAGACCTGGACGCCTAAGCACCACCAGCATAAAGAAGAAACACAAGAAAGAGCGTGGTGCTTCGGCATCTAGGTCCTTCTCGAAGTTACGTACCAAGCAACAAGTTCTGCTAAGATACTTTACTAGGTTTCTGTCACTGATGGAAGCGCGTTCCTTTCTATTGATCATACTCAGCTTTCAATCGGAGCACATCGCAGCTACGTCGGCTAAGACCCTTCCAACCTTCCGAAGTGTGGTTTATATGACCATGCCAATTGATACTGCATCTTGCAAATCGACGTCCAGGAAGTTCGTCGTCGTAGGAGGTTGCAAGCACCGCCACTACCGGACGTATGCTGAGTTCCGGCAACCCGTCGATCGTGATGGAAATGAGGTGGTTTATCATCGAAGAGCTTATCGTCGCAATGTCTATCACACTGATATCATATAGGCATTTCTGGCTCCCGTGACACAGATAAGATCTAGCTCACATGACACAGATAAGTAGTGATGGATTCTCAAAAGGGTAGCAGTAGCTCTAACTAATGCCCCGCTTAACTTGAAGTGGGAGTGTACGGAAAATTGTGGAGCTGTGAATAACTGCTTCGAAATGTGCATAGAAGCAACACGTCCAACGTAGGAATGTGCTTCCAGCTCACACGCTGGGTTAGTGGCATTCAGCTGCTGCGAACGATGTCGCGAGTTCAATTCCTACAGTGAAGATTGGACAGAACTCAAGTTCTCGTGTACTGACACATTTACGTGCACGCTAAAGAGGTCAGGTGTTAAGAATTGATTTCCAACATTCTCTTACGGCATATCCAGTGCTTGTCTTACCTATGTATTCAGCTAACCAGGCGACCGACCGGCTAATCAATCGCTCAGTCAATCAAGCACTTGGTGAACTATTTAATCAATGTTGCAGATAATCCTTTCGAACCAATCTATTTTGCTTCAAGCTCGCACGAATGCCTCCTCCGACAGCATACTCGCCACCGGCCAAGAAAACGACTGGCACGAGGAAGTTCTAAGCGACATTCTAATGAGTCCGTTTGCGGCCAATCTCAGCATAGCAGCGTATCTGCGTGAAGCTAAACGTCTTTCCTGACGTCATCATGGACCATATACAGAAGCAACTCAGCTGGCGCACAAGAAAGCTCAATATTTCCAGACCAGATCATCTTAAACAGGGATAAGTGATCGCGCTTTGCTTCGTCTCTAATTACTTTTTGCTGAATGAAACAATGGGCGCGAGGAAACTAAGGATATTGCGGATCGCGCATCGAAGTTCTACGCACACTGCGCGCATATTTCTGAGTTCTCCATATAGGCCCGTCTTCGAAGGCACAAAAGCTTCGCGTAAGAGCGGACAGAGCGAGTGAATGAGCGAAAGAGCCGATCAAACAAGAAAGCGTGGCACAGTGGACGAGGAAGTGATTTCCTTCCTTCGTCTCAGCACTTTCTACGTTTAGCTTTAGCTTGTTTCTTTTCCTTGCCCCGGCATGCATTGTTCGCTCCGTTTCGGTTTATCGATGAGCCGCGTCTGTTTGCGCCATTATTTGGGGGCCCGGTCCGAAACGGCGGTGGGCTTCCCGCGAGTGTCTAGCATCCGCACGTATGTATCGATTCGGCACGCGCGCGCACAATTATCCGTGGAACGCGCGGCGCGCCGCAAGCAGAATAACTCCTGGCCGACCCGAGAAGGATTTTTGCAGTTTCTTCCATTCCTGATATCTTGCTTTTCTCTTGTTTCGTTCCCCCCACAATCCGCTTCTTATTGTTCTTCTTAAAACCCCATTCTTTTGGCTTGGAGCTCACTTCCGTCTCCCCGGTTGTAATCGCTTTCCTTTGCTTCACGGCTCAAGAAAATCGTTCGCGAACAGAAAATCGTGGCGGAGGCTGCGGCCCTACCAAGCGATCTTTAAGATATGTGCCTAGACTCGCGAATAGCTGCTGCGCCTGGCTAATGTTGAATTATCCTCGTTCGCTGCCAAGTCGTACGCATTGAAATAACCGCATAACACATTCTTATTAGTCCTTTCTTGATTTTTTTATTATTTTTTTATTTTCTTCAGGGCTCCGTGTCGAAGACGGCGACATGGCCCTGTCTGCCAAGCAAGCCGCGCGTATCGGGTTTTTTTTTTTGTTTTGTTTTGTTTTGTTTTGTTTTACGGTGAGCCACGTTCGGAAATTACAATAAACGCTGGCTCCGCGTTTCGCTTCCCTTGCGCGCTCTACATAGTTAACTCTGACGCTGAATACCAGGACGCAGCCCCCTTAACCACTGATAACTAGAATTTAGATGTGCCTACATCGTTGACGTTGTCCACGTATGCGGTTTGTAAAGGATACAACTCTGGCAGTTTCTCAATACATTCAAAACGCCTCTGTGCGCTTCGGCTGAAAACAAGTGCGTAAGCTAGATTGGAAATCTTTTAAAAAAGGGAAATAGCTGGAGAGCTCCTTTCTACAATTCAATCATTATTCTTAATTGATGGCTGTGTTCTTGTGGTCTCACTTAGAGAGGCTGTCTTTATTCAGGAACAGCAACAGTTGCGATCTTCACTGTACTCAATTGAAGAATTGCAAGCTAATGGGCAAACTGCAATTTTAGCGGCAACACCTTGTTTAGTTTTGGGCAGCGCGAAAAGGAGATACGACGCTACTTTGTTGACCTATAATTTTTCTAATGAAAAAGAAGAAAATAATTGCATTTTTCCTAATGTTCTTATTGAAACAAATGGTTGAGTCTTACGCTAGAAAAAAGGCACATGGCCTATGAGAACTATTTTGCTGCGCTTCATTTAACTTAAACTTGAAACGCCGGTGCATTGAACGCTATTGGAATCGCACGCTAACCGACCTTTTGAAGGGCATGATATGAGGACAATAGTTCGTTAGACAGGCGTAAGCACGAGATATATGCTACTTTTCTTTCACAGTCATATCGGCAATAATTTTGTTATAACAATGAAACGATGTTTTTGTAGCCGCGAAACCTAATCTTTGCTAGAGCGCTATCGGCCGCCGGACTTGCAAAGGAGATCGCAAACGACTAGCTTTCGTCAGACGTCTGAGGAACCCCTCGGTAACTCTTATCTCGGGGAAAAAACTGCACCGTGTGTTAGAATAATGCGAAGCGTGCGATAAGGCGAGCTGCCGAACACGTGATGAAAAAACGAAGCTTGTAACAAGGTGAGCATTGCACTGCCGAGCCCGCCTAAAACAGCCCACGCGCGATGCGGTGCGCTACGTGACAACCTCCATTGCCCGACGAGCGCCAAGTCCGCCACGGTTCCTGGATTGATTCATTCACAACAGGTAGCGTAACACGCTGAAACAGTGAAGTGTCTGTGTGTGCTCTCCTTCGGGTTGAGAAGAAGAATACGTGCCGAGAACCACAACGTTGCCCGCAATTGTGGCATCACAATTTATGGACTCTCAAGGTTGATTGCATTACTGATGTTCGTAGTACATGCTTAGGTGTTACAGCCATCATAGAAAGCCACACGATCAGACGGCAATTTCGTGAACCTCGTTTTGATAAGCACATTTCAAAGCACGCGTTGCACTCTTTCGAGACTTGGAAGACAAAAAAAGGGACCTCCAAAATTTTCTGCCAGCTTTGAAAATCGACCATAGTGAACAGGTACCATTACCGAGGAGCAAAGCAAGCAAGCAAGCAAGCAAGCTTTTTAAAGACGACAAGAAAGAAGTCCTTCTTCCGTCAACATCCTATTCTCATCGAAGGCAGGATGAAGCTTGCTCTTTTGCTGCTATTGCCACTGGCACTAGCATCGGAGCCGTTTTATCGCCACAACGTCTTGCTCAGGCACGTCGTGGTCATCATGCGGCACACCGACCGCGCGCCCTTAGCGACCTTTCCGGGCGACCCGAACAAGAACCACGCCTGGCCCTTGGGCTACGGACGACTGACTTCGCGGGGCCGCACGCATGCCAGCGCCATGGGTAGGTGGCTGCGTTCGCACTACATCGACTTCCTCAGCGACGACCCAAGGGAAGTGGACGCTCGCAGCAGCCCCGCGCCGCGGTGCTACGAGACCGCCGCGCTGGTGCTATACGGCCTCTACCCGGCAAACGCGGATCAAAAGGAGTGGGAACCCGACCAGCCGTGGCAGCCCGTACCCATCACGCGGTTGCCCGATGGCATCGACAAATACTCGACAATGTGCATGCCACGCATACGCACGGCCATACGGTCGCTCGTCGCTACTCCCGAGCCCGCGTCTCTCGTAAACAGCACGGCGTCGAGCAAGCCTTTATTCGGAACGCTCGGCGGTGTCGTCGGTTTCGTCGCCCGGATGACCAATATCACCGAGGAGTCGTCCTCTCGCATCTTCGTCACCGTCAACAAGGCCCTGGACTCGATGTCCGTGGCGAAAGAGTACGGCTTGCCGGTGCCCACTTGGGCGTCCAGGTACTGGCGCCACTTGCACTGGGCTTCCGAGACGTCGCACGAAGGACTGTCGCGCTCTCAGATGGACCACATGGGAGGTGCCCTGATACGCGACGCCTTGGACAACATCGGGTCAACCGGCGAACCGCTGGTGCGACCATCATTGTCTCTCATGCGTGGCGACCCGGACCCGAGCGACGCGCCCAAGATGTCGCTGAGGGCGTACCACGACGTCAACCTCGCGGGTATCTTGCTTGGTTTGAACGGAACACTCGGGGAAAGGGCTCCGTACGGCGCGGCGATACTCGTGGAGTTGTTCACCTTGACTTCAACTGTGACACCAGACGTGTATGTGCGGGTACTGTACAAGGCCGGCGATACGGTTTCTCCCTTAGCCTTGCAAGGGTGCAGCGACCCCTGTTTGCTCCAGAGTTTCCGTGAATTATTGGAGCGCAAGTTTAGACCGGTGTCGAGAAGTGAATGTGGATGGAGCGATAATCAACCTCTACTTTGAAAAAAATGCATTTATTTTATTTGGTGCTGGTTGCAATAAAGAGTATCGAGGTGAAATGCGTGACAGAATGGCCTGCTATGCTCCGCCTTATGGGGCGGGGCCTCTGTTCATGGGTCATGAAAGTTGCCTTATCAGAGTCATGCATACGCTCTCTCGCTTTTGAAAAGAGAGCGGGTACATTATGCCTCATATGATTGCCTAGACTATATCACGTAGAGTTGAAGAACTTGGTGGGATAGTATTTCTCGTCGGTCACAGAAATGCTTCGCATGTCTGTGAAAAGATACAGGCGCTAAACTCACGGCAGGCGTTGCTAAGACACGTGCAGTCCTCGCGGATTGAAACGCCACATGATTTTCTTTTTGTTTTTTGTTTTTTGTACGACGACTGTTATGAGAAAGTGCTCGATATAACCGCATCATGTCGCTGCCAATCTGGCCAGCAAAGGTAATGTTTGTTCTGATGTAAGTGTAGCAGTCGAAGTTACTCTGATATGACACGAGCTGAACACGGTGGAAACGAAACTACGTGCACCACCTAGCTCTAAACTTTCCCGTCTCAGTACCTTGCAGTCGCGCTCATTGTGGCTTGCAACACGGGAGCGCATGACCTCACGAGTTCAAAGGCTGCGCATGGCTTCCACTTGCCCTTATTTCCGTAACTAAACGCCGTTCTCTCACTTCGGGATGAACCCAAATAAGAAAATATCATTTAGTTGTTGAAATGAATATGAGGTTGAAACCATGCGCAGTCTTTGAACTCATGAGGCCATGCGCTCCAGTGTTGCAAGTCATATTGAGAGCGACTGTACATTTGATAGGCCTCAAGCGTTAACTTCGACGGACTAACTTACACCGAGATCAGACGCCTTACGCTTTGCCTGAAGCAGACAATATCTGGACTATCTAACGTCAAGAGATGTCTTTGAGTTAAGAAGACTCGCTCACTCGTATCTTTTCGCTTTTCCTGTACCGCTTGTAAAGACATGTAAAGTAGCAAGCAACGTTTCCAGCGAAACTAATTCCGTCGTGTCTGGAGGCCTCTTTCAGTGCGCGGTGCGCCCCTTTCATCCTCTTTGTACTTTGCGTGATCTCAGGTTTTGATCTCACGCGCCGAAGGCCTCGGGAGTGCATCTCACCGAGTCAGGTAAACGCAGAAAATGAGAAGCAGACAGGCAAAGGTATTCTATGCTGGGAGTTGCCTTTCGAAAGAAGTTAACCGAAGCCTTAGTACGGCTCCTTTTGCAAAAGAAGAAGCATGTCTGATGGAGCCGGCGCCGCCAACGAAGTCTCCTACCTGAAAAAAAAAAAAAGAAAACCGGGGTACAGCGATCGGCGGTGTGTCTGCCCTCAAGCATTTTAATCAAGGCCCCACCCCATCCTCGACCCTGTTTTCCCCCGACTTCTCGTTGCTAGAGTCTTGCCAGTCGGCTTTCTTTTGCGGTGTTGCGTAGTGATTTCAACGCCGACCCGGGTAAATGGACGCAAGAAAATAGGGACTGCCAAGGTAGCAAGGGAAACACGCTCAATATGACTCTTTGTAAGAAAATGCGAAACGAGCAATAAAAAAAATGCTGGTGGAGTGCGGTGACGAGCCTTTGAGGAGAAGAGAGCAGGGATATAACCGAGTCCCCGTTCAGCGCCTTCTCTCCTCCGTATCCCTATCCTTGCCCCTATCCCTTAGCGGCGCGTAATTAAGTCGAATAGGGACGACGCGCGAGCAGCTCGCCTTTCAGCCATCTTGGCACAGTCGCCGCTACAAGCCGATCGTAAGTGCGGCCCGATAATCCCGCAGACACAGCCTGTCGCTGGCTTCACCCCTACTCCTACTCTCTCTCTCTCTCTCTCTCTTCATCTACAAACGCTGCTAGAACAGAGAAAGAGGGAAGAGGTGGTAATCAACCGGTCATGGACGGCCGCGCGCGTTGTAGCGGGGCCCTCGTCTCGCCTTGCTTAGTTCGTACTCCTCACAACGCGGCAGTGTTTTTTCGGTGCTTGAGTCGCCGAAAACGTTAGCTATAAGAGGCCCTTATCTGGCGTCGTTGGCGTTCAAGGTTATATCCGCTCGAGAAGAGTTCCTTTTACAGCCACGGCAGCTCCTCTAACGCGATATCCATGTGTCTTCCCAGACGAACCCCCCTTCTCCCTCGCTTTAAAGAAAGAAAAATGTAACAGGCCTCCTCTGTGTCAACGCAGAGCTCCTCGAAAATGTGAGTTACGGTGTTTTATTCAAGTCGCGGCCTTATCATTGACACAATAAAGTGATTGTTGACGACGGCAAATAAAGGAAGCGGCCCTGCGGTCCTTGTAGCTGTCTCCATGATTAGCGCATCTGGAGAATACACCACAGAAAAAAAAATCCGGCAGATCCCGCATACTGTGGGAATCGATGTAATGCGAAGCAGCCAGCAAGGAGCTGCATACATCGCCTTGTTTGTCTTTGAGCCAAATGAAATCATTCATGCCATGGCATCTAGTCCACCATATATCGCATGTTTGCCATGCACGCATGCATGCACAATCTAGTATACACCATGCCAATGAAACGCATATTGTGGTATATACAATGCATGACTTGTCGCCTATGTTCATCACGCACTCGTGTCGTGCCAAACCAATTTTGGTATATATCCAGTTAACAAAACGGCTGGAAGCGCACCCTGACAGTGGCATGTAAATCATACCGTACACGACATGCATAACATGATTCGCATGTTAAGACCTATCATTTATGTTCGTCATACAGTCACATCGCGCAAAACCAATTTTGGTATATATCAAACGTGCGAAATGGCCGCGAATGCACCATGATTATAGCATGTAAATCATACCATACATGACATGCATATCATGGTTTTTCATGTTACCACCTGTCACTAATGTTCATCATACAGTCACATCGCGCAATACCAGTTTTGGTGTGTATCAAGCTAGCGAAACGGCCGCGAATGCACCATGAGCGTGGCATGTAAATCATGACATACATGGCATGCATGTCATGGTTTTCATGTTACCACCCGTTATTCATTTTCTTCATACAATCACATCACGCAATACCAACTTTGGTGTATATCAAGCTAGCGAAACGGCCGCGAATGCACCATGAGCACGGCATGTAAATCATGACGTACATGACATCATGTCACGGTTTTTATGTTACCACCTTTTATTCATGTTCGTCATACAGTCGCGTCGCGCAATACCAATTTTGGTATTTATCAAGCTAAGAAAACGGCCGCGAATGTGTCATGAGTGTGGCTTGTAAATCATGTCGTACATGAGCTGCATGTCGTGATTTCCATGTTAGCATCTCTCATTAACGTTCGTCATGCAGTCGCGTCGCACAATACCAATTTTGGTGTATATCAAGCAAGCGAAACGGCCACGAGTGCGTCATGAGTATGGCATGTAAATCATGTCGTGCATGTCATGATTTTCATGTTACCACCTTTCATTTACGTTCTTCATACAGTCGCGGCGCGCAATACCAATTTTGGTGTACATCAAGCTAGCGAAGCGGCCGCGAATGCATCATGACCGTGGCATGTCAGTCATGATATACATGACATGCATATCATGGTTTTCATTCTACGAACTGTTATTCGTGTTCTTCATACAGTCACACCGCGCAATACCAATTTTGGTGTGTACTCATCAATCTACTGAAACGGCCGCTAGCGCACCATGAGCGTGGCATGTAAATAAGGTCGTACATGACTTGCATGTCATGATTTTCATGTTACCACCTCTCAGTTACGTTCGTCATACGGCCGTGTCACGCAATACTAATATTGGTGTATATCATGCAAGCAAAACGGCTGCGAATGCACCATGAGCGTGGTATGTAAATCATAACATACATGTCATGGATGTCATGGTTTTCATGCTACCACCTGTTATTCATGTTCTTCATACAGTCACATCACAGAATACCATTATTGGTGTATATCAATCTAGCGAAACGACCGCGAGTGCGCCATGAGCGTGTCATGTAAATCATGCCGTAAATAACATGCATGTCATGATTTTCATGTTACCACGTGTCAGTTATGTTCGTCATACAGAAATGTCTCGTCATACCAGTTATTGTATATATCCCTTGATTAAAACGGCCGCGAGCGCCGCGAGACCATGTCATGTAAATCATGCTGCACATGACACGCGCGTCATGATTTGCATGTTAGGACCTGTCATTATGTTCGTCATGAACTCTTGTCACGCAGTACTAATTTGGTACATATGAAATTAACGGAACGGCCGCAAGAGCCCAAAGGCCGTGGAATGTAAATCATGCTGTTCATGACATGCGTGTCATGATTTTCATGATATGACCTGCCATTTATGTTCGTATTAAGGCCATGTTATGACACCCCAATTTTGGCATATATCCGATTAACGAAACGGCCAGGAGAGCACAAAGTCGTGGGCGGCTAGATAGATAGATAGATAGATAGATAGATAGATAGATAGATAGATAGATAGATAGATAGATAGATAGATAGATAGATAGATAGATAGATAGATAGATAGATAGATAGATAGATAGATAGATAGATAGATAGATAGATAGATAGATAGATAGATAGATAGATAGATAGATAGATAGATAGATAGATAGATAGATAGATAGATAGATAGATAGATAGATACGCTCAAAGTCGCAGAAGTTCGCTAAGAAATGCTTCGCATTTAAAAATTGATTTTAGAACGTGGGAAATATGGAGCATACGGAAAGCGCAGCGCACTGTGAAGCCACTATTGCAGCGGGGTCTATTCGCCGGGTAAACATAGTTATTGATCATGTAACACGCAGGCAAATGAGACCATACCAACAACATTCGCGCGTTTACACATTTAAACCGAGCCCATTTCGCGGGCTTACGCGGTCCATATACGGTGAACAAGAAGGCAGCTTTCATTCATAGCCGAAGTGAACACCGCGTTGAATACAATAAAGCTTTGTGCACTGCGCTTATTGTTCCCACGCAAACTACTCCTGTAGTACCACTCTTAGTCAGGTCCCGGATAAAGTTCCCGCTCTAGCCAGGAAACTAGACGAAAGAGATCTAGTGTCCTGGCTATATCTAGCACTTTACGCAGGACATGATTAAGCGTTTACCGAAGATTGCTTAATTCAGACGTTCTTCCTGTGGTATCAGCTACGCTAACAGCTATGTCCCCCCCCCCCCGAAATTCGTCCAGCCTTCTAGATTCCCGGGCAACCTTTTCTTTCTTTTTGCCATGGCAAGATTTTCTTTCGAGCAATTAGGCCTTGCCCCACACCTCCCCCTTCCCCCTCCCCCCGGAAAAAAACCTGACTACCTGGTTGACAGTAAGTATATTGTTCGGTTGGTAAAATGTGAAAACTACCTTTTCATTGTATTTCCCGCATCAGCTCGCATTTAGTTTTTGACATAACGGTAGATCAAAATTGTTCAGTACAATGAATTGTCACTGCAGGATTACACAAAGTTATTAGAAGTCAAGTCTGCCGGTTCCACTTCTTTTTAGTGTATTTTGGTATAATGATAATACTAGACATAGCACTCACTGACAACTTTGCAGCATGCCGCGTTTCTCGGCTCCGGCAAGCAAGTATGTCATGCGTGTAACTGCCCATATTGCTCTTCTGTAAGTGAATAATGTGGAACCAGCGTAAAAAATGGGGAACACGTACGTTTTGCGGCGCTATACTCTCAAATAGAAGCCGCTAATGGAATAAAAACATAAGGCGCATACACATATCCGCTGCCGCGGCTGTAAGGATTACCTTGCCCAAACTTGCGTCGATATCTTCGTAACGCTGCTTTGTGCACATTTTCTCTAAACCACATGATCGAATCTTTCAGATTAGAAAATCGCGAAGTGCGGGATATTATTCATACAACACGCTATTCTACGATTGCAGCTGTTAATACTGCTCATTCTTGGCATGACTATAAGGTATGCAAATATGACCGCAATGACAGAAAAAAAATGGTCTTCAGCGCTGTCATTCTCCACCGCTTCTCCCAGGGTACGGATAAATTTTTATCGGCAAGCGCTCTTTTGTGTCCTTCACTGCCCACGTTAAATGATCGCGCAAATAGAGAGAACCACTATTTACGATTTCGGGCGTACTGCCTGATCTCAACCAAACGCGCTGCGTCGATCATATATAACGTCTCATAACTGCCGATTCTCGTTCTCCTGTAAACACCAGAGATAATCACCGTTTTCACCCTCGACTGCAATCGCGTGTTTCGCAATTTCCTGATTAACCACGCTTCACGGGGAGAAGCCCCATTACATCCGTCAGCGACGGTCCATTTGTTTCCCTCGCGATCAATGGAGGGTGGGGAGGGGGGGGGGGGAGTACCCGTGTTCATTACGTAAGCAGCCAGCTCCGTATCTCCCCTCCTTTCGTGCAAACAGCGCAGAAGTCTTAGTCGAGCCCAGCCTTCCGGTGAGACAATGCGTTGGCCGCGGTCGAATGTAAGATAACCGCGTCGAGTTGCTTTCCGCTCACTTACCTTTTCTATTCTAATCGCTCGATAATCTTTCTTTTGGTTTATCTCTGTAGAAGGAGGGCGTAACCGGCCACGACAATGTTTTTTTTTTTTGCTGTCTCATCGGGCAGCTCAGCGAGACGATAGGACCACGACACTGTCGAAGACAACGCCTTATACAAGCGAGCTGCCCAGCGTAGAGATAAAGATCTTACTGTTTTCATCTGTCTTGCAACGACGGGTACAGAGGTCGATAAGAAAGCGTGTTCAGATAGAAAAGTAAAAGAAAACTGTTGCTCAACTCATTCCATTAGTCGGTAATGGGCACTGTCTAAACATGTCGCAATACAGGGTATAGTATGATAGCATAAGCCTTCTTTTTTTTTTTCATTTATCCGTCTCTCATTTTAACAGCCAGCAGTTAAAAGAAAACTTATAGAAGTAGCAGTAAAAGAACGGAGAGGACGACATGTTCTTGCTTCGCATTTTGCTTGCACTTAGAGCAATTGATTTAAGAACGCTGTTTTACACGTCGCTTGCATAAAAGACTAAACTTACTCATAACTAATTCCGTTTGGTTATCGAGCGAATAAAGGAAGCTTAAGCCTAGAAACAACGTTAAATTCTCCCATGCTTTTTTTCCCTTCATTTATGATTCAGCCCTCGCATAAATATTTATTTCACCTTATACCAGGCTGGTCATATAGGTTCTTTCTTTTCTTTTTTTCCTTCGTTTAATAGTCATCTCATATGCGGCCAGTTCTCGTTTCTTACTCATTATTAGGTTTTGACAGGACGTACATTTGTACTTACGTTTTCCTGCGGAAAAGAGTTGGGGAAATAAAGTGCCCAGGCTTGCTGAACTATAACTGAACAAAAGATGCTTCAGCCAGAATCCTTGTTCTGACGTAGACATGTTTCCAAAGAGACTTGCCTTTTTTAGAACAAGAATTTTGGCTGAAACCATCATTACTCGGTCGCTGCTCAGCACATGCTGCAACTACATTACTCTTATCTTTCTTCTACTCAACGCACTTTATTTATGCCGTCACTGTATGCTGCTGAACTGTACCGGGCTGGGAAGCCTAGTCAAGCTCACTAGGGCTTTTTTCTTTCCATGCCCTCCGCTCATCGAAGTGGTAAATGAATTGATTGATTGATTGATTGATTGATTGATTGATTGATTGATTGATTGATTGATTGATTGATTGATTGATTGATTGATTGATTGATTGATTGATTGATTGATTGATTGATTGATTGATTGATTGATTGATCATATTTGTTCCTTGCTTTGTTCTTTTACAATCAAAAATAGCCATGCTCTTATATTGATGAGGTGAAAGTTACGTCGTTCGCCAACATTCCACTTCTATCAGCGTAGCTCTCCTACGCGCATTTCCAATTGTCGAGGTAACAGAATGTGAGAAGAGCCTGCACCACTAATGTATCGCAATCGAAAAACAATCGAACTGACACTCGAAACGTTATCAGCTCGGCGAAAACCGACAGCGCGACATTGTGATTAAGGAAAGCAGCGCGCCGCCAATAAAGTGGAGATAGCGAGAAACGCCCACTTGAGATAGTGACTCTCACAATCGTCTGAACAGCCTCTTGAGAGACACGAATATGCCATAGCTAACAAAGTGCTCGGTGCTCCATTCTTCAATGTAATCTCTATACCATGTCGTCATGCTACGTAAAAAAAAAAACAGCAAGGATTTACATAAATCGAAAGCGTGTACCAGTACTTACTTGCTCAGCCAACAAGCGAAATTGTGGATGGGTCTTATAATTGTTACTTTTCCTTTCAATCTTCTTGCAAGCAACCGACATAGTCATAATTAAACGTGATCTTAGAAAAAACCAAACATTGATCAATGCGAAGCGAAATTAGTCCAATTCTGCTAGTTTTCTCACCAGATTTAGTATATCGTACGTCTTCAGACTTAGAATTCAAACAGGCCTGCATGATCCCGCCTTGCTTCTTTAGTGTTGACGTAGGTGCGCATCCTATATGTATATACTTTGAGCTAAGTTATCTGAAGAACTCTTTATTTATTTCAATGTTTCTTATAGAAACGCGCCAAACGTCATACTCCATTGACTCGCCTGCCGATTTCAATTTCAATGCGCCTCGAATATCAAACTTCAACTGAAGTCTGGCCAGACCGAACGGGTACATTGAATTACGATAGTGCACACGTACATGACGTTTCGTTCGGCGACCTCTCACAGTCCAACGCACGGCCTGCGCTTACCGCCCACTATTCCGCAGATCGCGATACGTGAGCCCTCAAAACACCGTCCCTTCACTGCCTGTCCTCTACCGCCCTGGCAGCAGTATAAATTTTCTTTCTTTTCGAACGGCCCCCCATACACCGCGAAGGCACATTCGAAAAAAATGACAGCTGACGGGGCCCGCGTCGGGGACAGCGTACACGATCCTTGCCCGTGGCTTTCTCTTTCTGGCCCCCGGGCCACGGAACGACCTTCCGCGAGAACCACAATGCTGCGTTTTCGACGCGCATTTCGTGGTCACCATCTCCTCCGTAGCCCTCCCCTTTCATTCCTCGGACTCTCTTTAGTTTTTTTGTTTTATTGCTGTCTCAATCGTCCGGCGTTATTTCTTGCCCGTCTTTCGTTATTCCATTATGCTTCTTGCTCCATCAAGAAGAGATCGGAGGGGGGGGGGGGGCGCTTTGATCACATCTGTCGTCTGGCCCCAAAGCAGCTGCCGTTGCTGCTACACCAGCGGTGGTCGCTGTCGGCAAGGGCTGCAACTGCCGGCTCGCGAGCCGGGCATCAAGCAAAGCATCGGCATCGCGGCGAGCTCGCGTAATGCGCCTGGGGAGCACGGTGATTTTCGGCGTGATCTATGTACGGACATCGCACGTTTCTCTCTCTCTCTCCTCAATCCTCTTTTCTTCTCTCGCGCGTCTCGTTCCGTTTGCTGCAGCTAGACCAATGTCATTCTTCTTTCATGCCGGCGACGTTCGGTCGTGTCGCGTGCAAACCCCCAATCGTTTCCCCATATCCCACCACGCCCCCCCCCCCTCCTCCCTAGATTGTTACCACTTCGCCCCGAATCTCGGTCGTAGTTCTGTCTCGGCTTGTCGGCTAGACTGCGCATTGCCCGAATCACGAGGCTAACCTTTGTCAGAGTTACAAGTTTAATATTGTCGCCTGCTAGTAACCCTTTCAGTTCGTCTCTTTCCTCTACCTGCAGGTGGAGGAAAGAAATGGGCTGGCTATATCGGTAGATGTCGAGGCGAAACTGGCTATCTGGGTGGACGAACGACACGAAGCCAACTATCTATGCATGACGGCATGCCGTCAACTTATATCAACTGCTTCCTCTATGGTACCAATGATACATTTAGACTAGACTCTGCATATGAAACCATTTCTTGTATACCCATAAACTCAAGCTATCTATACTGTACAGGAAGCTTTCTATATCTATGCGTGACGGCATGCCGTCACGCATATATAGCTTGCTTCCTGTACGGCATGAACAATGCGTTCAGGCTAGCTTCGTCTAGGACAGGAAGCCAGTTCTGGTATATAAGCGGAAATATTGAGCTTCCGCTTTCGCTTCGTCATGTATCCTGTCTCCTACTCTATTTCTCAAATAGCCTCGACAAGGTAACATTTCCCTTTGTATCTCTTATCTTCATTACCGCCTCGCGAGGTGCCTTGAGCTTATAAATTGCTTACACGGTGACTGCGATAGCACTAACTTGTCTTCACTAAGCGCCCCATTCATTTTAACTCGTTTACCACACGACAGCAATTTTTCAAGTCTCACGCGTCTCGCAGCCCCCTTGTTTGCCCGTGCGTATATTGAACAGGTATAGGCGGTGCTCACTTGTTGTTTTCTTTGTGGATTCCTTTCTCTGGCGCGGCTTTAAAAAATAAACAATTCTTTTCAGTTCCTTCTTTCCACCGATGATCGGCCGAAATTTTAGCGCTAGACACGATTTCTTTCCCTAAATTTCTTTCATGCGCAAGTCAGAAGTTTATTCCGATTTGCTTTTCACCAATAAAAAACATGACATAGAATAATAAACCAACCTCATATTCATATGTTAACCATATTCTTCTGTTTGCTCTCTTTTATGCCAGTGTTCTCAACAGAACTTAAATAAGAGTCGTAAACCTACACCTAGTGATTGAAATAACATATAAATAACTCTTGCTTACCTCGTATATTACTTCAGAAATATACAGCCTGCTTCAAGGCGATCTGTCGAGTTTCCTACAGTTCTTCCGAGTGTGGTGAATCTCGAAAAGGTTGTCACGGATGCTTCCGCACTTTGTTTACTAGGCTATCGAAGAACACGTCGAGAGCAGTGAGGTCCTTAACTACGTGCCTCTGCATGTCTTCCCTCGATTGCACGGAGCACGTTGAGGGTAGAGCTTGGAGCCCGCCAATACCCGCGCTTTTCCGTGAATGCTTTCTGTCAATGTGTATTTAGCGTTCGAATAGACGTCTCATGCGAGTGTTTGCTTTGCGTTCCACGAGAACACTTGTAGTCGCTCCATTGGTACAGATACTTCCCTGTTGGAACGTGTCGTTGACTATCTTTAGAAATTATTATTTAACTTTCCCTACAGTAGTCTCGTGTTTTCGTCTTCAAAATATGCTACACCAAAAGTGATTCGTTCAAGTCCTAGTTTGGGTGAACGCACCATTTCTGCTACTCGTACGCATTTTACACAACCTCGTAGGTCAAATTAGCCGCGATGTCTGAAACCGTCGCTGAACCTGAAGAAATCCTAAAGCTTCTACTACAGGTTTGTTCGTTGTATCATGCCGCACTTCTAAGAAGGAATGTCTAACTTTAACACACGGTGTTTTCGCGTTCCAGATTATCGTGTACTTAGTCAGGTATGTACTAGATTCAGTTTCGCTCATACTGTGAGGCACCGCGGTGCCTCACAATATATAATGCAGCGCAGCAACTCCGCACATTTACACGGTATTCCATTGAGCATGTTAATTTTATCGTTTCTTTATGTCCCGCCGCTGCAGTTCATCCATGTTTGGTGTGGTCTTCCTTGATACGGACAATCGGCAGTTAGATAATCCATGAAAGCTAATCCCTCGTCGGGAAGTGCTCTGTGAATACGTCGGCGCTCGGCACAAGAAGGCTAGGATCATGAAACAATAACCTGATTACTTGAATGACGTAGGCCTATTTGACAAATAGTGAGGGTACAAGCAGCATTGAAAAGTTTTGCTAAGAAGACCTTTTGTGCCACGTTATCGATTGGCTGCCTTCGACATGCCATTGAAAGCTGACCGAAACTGCACCCCATTACTGAAGTTTTCCGTGAGGTTCTATCGCACCTTTTATTATAACGCTGACCTGTTTACCTTGCTGTGATAAAAACCGGCTTTGAACGCATTTTCGGTTTTATGCGTGTCGTGCAAATACCTTCTATTTCAGTTCCCAGGCATCAGGGGCGTAGCCAGAAATTTTTTTCAGGGGGGGGGGGGGTTCAACCGTACTTTCTGTATGTTCGTGCGTGCGTTTGTATGTGCGCGTGTATACATGCGCAAGCAAAACTGAAAAAATTTCGGGGGGGGGGTTCAACCCCCCCCCCCCTGGCTACGCCCCTGCTAGGCATGAATGTTTCAGAGTCGCTACGTGGGCAGTGATCAGTCTTGCGATGACTTACAACAGGCGTGCTCAGAGGACACGCTGTCAAAGGTATAAAAATATTAGGAGCCCTTCCGCTATTGGGAAAATGGGGGCAAGCGAACCTTGACGTATGCGTGACTGACCTATTTCTCTCTTTTTTCCTTTCTTTCTTTCGCGTCGCGCAATGCTCCCTCCTAACTTATTCCTTACTCTATGCCTGGCATTGGAGCTCCACCCACGTGTTTAGCAGCGTAAGGCTTCTGTTGCTACAGGCAATAACGACGCTTATGCGTGAAACAATTAAATGCAGCACTGAAAGACAATAGTAAAATGTGGCAACGTGAAGTGACAAGCGATCTAGATAAAATATCCCGTTGTCATATCAGAAACGGCTGGTCACCTACAATCCGACGATCGAGAGAGCGTCAATTATTGGAGAACAGCGCATACAAAAATATGCGTATGTGACCGACATGCCTTTGGGGGTCGCATTCGTGTACACCTTCATTAAGCGCGAGACAGACGGTACGATTTTCCATGCGATGCGACGGCCGACGCAGCGGTGCGGCAGCCGGAATGGTGGCTGTTCGATGCTATGAAAGGTCACCATTCCGGTTTTCCCCACCTCCGCGTCGGACGTCGCATCTCATCGAAAATCGTACCGTCTGTCTCTGCCTTTACTCTACACTCGCTGGCGCCGTGTTTTTCACGAACGATGCCGCCGCCGCCTCCGCCATCGAAAGCTGTAACTCATAAAAAGTGTCGCTTAAAAATTCGACGTTGAAGCAGAGAAATCTTGTTTTGATGTCAGTTTGTCTATCCCGCGTCTTCCAAATGCTTTCAGAGGTACGCCCCTTTTTCTCCACAAAGAAGCCAGACGAAGGATTTTTTCTCTTTCATACCTTTCGAGCAGCAAATGGTGAAATAGTTTGCCTGTTTCTTCACGAACATCGATATTGTCTACTGTTTGCAATATACGTTATCTTTTATGGTCCACGCAGCAGTACCGGAAAACAATCGGAACACCAATGGAAGCTATTTATACATCGGTGACGGGCTTATGGCAAGAGTTGGTCGAAACTATGCCTGCTATTTCTTCCGCAGACCACAACACCATTAGGATTATCTTGTTGCCATTTGATAAGATTGTAAGTTGCCTACTAGCTTCCGTCTTCTACTATTATCATCAGCATCAACCTTCATTCTTCTAAATTTTTTAGTAGCCCCGAGTCTCAGGGCCAAAGAATTTACTTGAAGCCAGATCGTTTGTCTAGAAATTAATCCTGTTTCTCGATCACCGGTCTCGGTGTGAGTGGTTGGGGTTTTTTTGTATTTTTTTTCTCATGAATGACTAATATCTATACTGGAGTAAAGATCAAGAAAATTACACCATTTCCCACTAAAGGGGACCATGAAGCGATCCGAAGCCGAAGCACTTGCACGATCGGGTTCCGTTGGCGTTGGTTGGGCATGCTACCGACCTCACGTCGTGGAACACGAAGAGGAACACTACGCGCGTCGTGTCTTCCCTCTAGCCTGGCCGTTAATTCTCACAGGGCGAGCGGGGAACGCGGTCGACAGGCGCGCGAGGGGGCAGCGTAGGAGAAGAGAGAGACAGGGGGAGGGGACGCGCATGGGCGGGCGCTCACGCGGCGTTGCGCAGGAGAAGGGGAGACGGGGAGGGGTAGTGGAGAGGTGGATGGGGAGAGGGTGAGTGGAGAGGAGGTGTGTGGAGAGGGCTTGCGCATGCGCAGTAAGGGTGGTCACGCCGCACACCACCACCACCGGATTGAACTCCGCTATAAGATGCTGCACATCTAATAATCAAGTTAGATATCAGTGTTTTCTAGCTTCTTGGTTTCCAGACTTGTACCGCCTCCTATCTAAAAAGCTAAAAATCATTCGAACATACATTATCACTCACGTGTAGAAAGGTAACTCAATAATTTAAGGTCTTCGATCTGATTGCCTGCTGGGCAAATGTCTTTTTTTTTTGGGGGGGGGGGGTGCCCTCTTCTTTTTCTTTCTCTCTTTCTTTTCTGTTTTTCGTTAGCCTGACCGCTGGTGATTAACCTTGTTTAGCGTTTGTCTACGAAAACTGAGAGTAGATTATCGATACCCTACAACGACCTATAAGCTTTTTTATGCTTAATACGTTAGATCGGTTTAATCGTTACTGGAAGCGTTTCGCTTCATAAAATGCGTTATAAATTCGTTTGAACCAACGGTATTCTTGAGACGGTAGTGATATCACCAATTTCCAGTATGCAGGGTGTCCCAGCTATCACGCAGCACGATTTAAAAAAAGAGGAACGGCGTTACGCGAATCAAACCTACAGCATATTGTTCCTAGTACACTAGAGTAGCCACTGGGTGTGTCCAGATAAGATCGAACACGAGGTCCCGGTCACCATACCCGATTGTGATGAAATTTACTGTAGGCCTAGGCATTACACCCAGAACAATGGTTTCGCAGTTAGTTTCGCGAAAAAAAATTTTGTCCGCCTGAAAAAAAAATATACAAATTTTGGCCGCAAAAAAAAAAAAGCTTTTCCGCCAATTTCGCGATTTCTGAATTTTGAGCGCACCTAGGGAAATGCGGTGCACTCCTTCGTCACAATATTTATTCCCCTTAAAGAACAAGTGAAATACAATCATATTAGTCTATTATTTCCCTTGCTTGTCGAAGCACTTTTGAAGAAAAAAATCACAAACTTGGCAAATCGCACAAAATACCTGTATTTCAGGAATTTATTGCTGCAAGCAAGTTAAAGTGAGGATAATAAAAATCGGTAAATATTAACTTTCATACTTTCGCTCTCGTTTAAAATAATTTTCGTGCTTTTATCGCGCTCCGTTTTACTTGATAATTGGGCTGAAACGTAAGTGGTTTACCAAAAACGCCGAACTTTCAAAATGATTTTCTCAAAAAGGCCATTTTTAATTTTTTTTTAAATCCCGCTGATTGAAGTCAAGGACGTCATCTACCATTGTGCAGAAAAAAACGTTGCATTATTTTTGTTGCTAACAAGTTATAGTGTGTCAAATGTGACCATGCCAGCCTAGAGGCCGCGTCGTTCGTTATAGGCTGAAACTCGGATATAAATTGCAGAAATACTTGTACGTGTCATAATCACAAATCAGCAGCTCCACACCAACAAATGCGTAGCCCGGTGTCATGGTTCAGCAAGCTTTGTCTTGGGATCAGCCGCTTGACAAACCCGCAGCAGCGGCCGCTCGATGCTGCGGGCACTCACATTACATGGGTGCCGCTTCGACTGCGGATGAGCTCCGTTTGAGCGCCAAACTACACTCAGAGGACAAACGAGAGAATGAATGTATCACTGTGAAAGTTAAAGGCCGTTAAGTGCCAACAAATGACATAATATGCAATGAAAACTCTGCCGTCAATTTCCCATTGAGCGCCTTCAGTACAGCACGGATGTATTTTTTTTCCCCTGCTGTTATGCCCGAAGCCGCATAATATCGTGATAAACGCTCTACTTGCGTTGAATATTCTATCTGCGTAGGCACAACAATACAGTATTGTAAAAGCGGTTCTTTAATGAAGTAAAGGACTTGGACACACTTCTTTTCACAGCCGGCTGACACAAGTGTTCTGGCACGAGATGAACAACTGCAGTTTCAGTTGCTCGACCATCGGAAGCACGTATGACAGCTTTCTTTAGATGCCAATGGCTTTCTTTTGTGTCACATGTTGCTCATAGAATGAACCTAATTATCTTTAGGGCTTCAGAAGAGAGAAAGCAACACATGAGCGCAGTACTGGAGGCGCTCACTGGGAAATTGCCGGCAGAGTTTTCGTTGCATATTATGACATTTGTTGGCACTTAACGGCCTTTAACTTTAACAGTGATGCATTCCTTCTCTCGTTTGTCCTCTGAGCGTAGTTTGGCGTGCAAGCGGAGCTCATCCGCAGTCGAAGCGGTACTCATGTAATGTGAGTGCCCGCAGCATCGAGCGGCCGCTGCTGCGGGTTTGTCAAGCGGCTGATCCCAAGACAAAGCTTGCTGAACCATGACACCGGGCTGCGCATTTGTTGGTGTGGAGCTGCTGATTTGTGATTATGTCACGTACAAGTATTTTTAGCAACTTATATCCGAGTTTCAGCTCATAACGAAAGACGCGACCGCTAGGCTAGCATGGTCACATTTGACGCACTATAACTTGTTACCAACCAAAATAATGCAACATTTTTTTCTGCACCATGGTAGATGACGTCCTTGACTTCAATCAGAGGGATTTTAAAAAAAATTAAAAATGGCCTTTCTGAGAAAATCATTTTCAAAGTTCGGCGTTTCTGGTAAATCACTTATGTTTCAGCCCAATTATCACGTAAAACGGAGCGCGATAAAAGCACGAAAATTATTTTAAACGAGAGCGAAGGTATCAAAGTTAATATATACCGATTTTTATTATCCTCACTTTAACTTGCTTGCAGAAATAAATTCCTGAAATACAGGTATTTTGTGCGATTTGCCAAGTTTGTGATTTTTTTCTTCAAAAGTGCTTCCAGAAGCAAGGAAAATAATAGACTAATATGATTGTATTTTACTTGTTCTTTAAGGGGAATAAATATTGTGACGAAGGAGTGCACCGTTTTTTCCCTAGGTGCGCTCGAAATTCAGAAATCGCGAAATTGGCGGAAAAGCGTTTTTTGCGGCCAAAATTTGTATTTTTTTTTTCAGGCGAACAAAATTTTTTTTCGCAAAACTAACTGCGAAACCATTGTTCTGGGTGAAATGCCTAGGCCTGCAGTAAATTTCATCACAATCGGGAATGGTGACCGGGACCTCGTGTTCGATCTTATCTGGACACACCCCACTGCTATTTTTTTCGTTAATGAGGTTTAAATAATTAGTCATAATTATATTTCTAACTCGACAAGTACTTGCCTAATTGTCAAAATGTCCATGAGGCGTATGTAGGCATGTTCAAATGGCATCTAACTGCGCTACTTTCAACAGCGTGCTAATATCGCGCTCATTTTTTCCACCTGATCAAGTAAGTCCGCGAAATATGAAAAGTGACACGTGACTAGAGTGTTGCGCGCGTCGGGAACCAGCGCCCTCAAACAGGCTCCCTATGAGGCAGACAGTATCAAGGAAAAAAATGCAGAAAAAAAAACGTATCGCCCTATCTGCCACTCCGCGGCCTAGAAACGCACCGCTTGGTTTTACAGAGTCAGGCCGTAATCGGAACAACTGCCGCGTTATCAATGAGAACAGTAGGCCGTGAGATATGGATGATTGCGGCGTACTATCGAACGGATTGAATTCCAGCGAAATTGCACGCATATCTCTGGCGCCCGACCTGTACCCTTGCCAAAATGCGGAACGCTGTCTTTCGCAACAGGCAACAGGCAAAGCGGTTGTTTCCAGTAAGCTTATTTGAGGGCGCTGGTTTCCTTTGCGGGCGGGAGCGTAGTCACGTGTTATTTTTCATATTTAGCGGGCTTTCTTTATCAGCCGGAAAAAATGAGCGCGCAATTAGCACGTTGTTGAAAGCAGCGCAGTTAGATGCCATTTGAACATGCCTACATGGCCTCATTGACATTTTGACAATTAGGCGAGTACTTGTCGAGTTAGAAATATAATTATGACTAATTAATTAAACCTCATTAACGAAAAAAATAGCAGTGGCTACTCTAGTGTACTAGGAACAATATGCTGTAGGTTTGATTCGCGTAACGCCGTTCCTCTTTTTTTAAATCGTGCTGCGTGATAGCTGGGACACCCTGTATAATGAAATAAAGATGTCTACAACACGTGAGAGTAATTTTGTTGATCTACGCTGAAATATGCTGTTTCTGTCTAGGTTAGCTCTGCATAATATGTCCATCTTTATTTTTTGCTGAGTTTAACGAACACAACCAATTTAACGCATAAAATTAGTTTTATGCGTTTTTTAACGAGTTCGTCAAGTAAACATATACTCAATTTCAAACTTCAAAAGTACATTTCTGTGTTTTCTCACAATCGGCCTCTTCACACCGTCTCAGCATGGTTTCAGAAATGGACGTTCATGTATAACCCAGCTAGTAGAACTCCAACATTACATTGCACAATCCTTAGACAGTAACGCTCAAGTAGATGCAGTGTTCCTTGATTTCCGTAAAGCTTTCGATACCGTCCCACACAACCTGTTAGAATTTGCAATGCTTTCTGCAAACATAAACCCTAAAGTTATTACTTGGATAAATGGCTACCTAAACGGTCGTAAGCAAAGCGTAGTAATTAACGGCTCAAAATCATCCGCAGTAAACGTTACATCCGGTGTACCACAAGGGAGTGTATTAGGACCTTTGCTGTTCCTGATTTACATTAATAGCATAGTTGATGGTGTTACCTCTCCCATTAAATTATTTGCAGGTGATTGTGCAGTGTTTATGGGGATTCAATCGCGAAGGGATGACGAAATTTTGCAAAATGATTTGTGCATAACATCAACGTGGTGTTAAAATTGGAAAATGAGTCTAAACGTTCGGAAATGTTGCTCCGTATCGTTCACCAACCGGATTCGTAAAGTAGATATAACGTACGAAATCAATAATTCAATTATTACCAATGAATCTCATTATAAGTATTTGGGCGTCCATTTTTCCGACAATGGTAAGTGGATTAAACACATAGATATGACCGTGACAAAGGCAGGTAGAACGCTATACTTCATACTCAGAAATTTTAAGCAAGCTACACAGGCCGTGAAACAAACCCTCTATCTTATGTACGTAAGATCTATTCTGGATTATGCTTGTGTAATCTGGGATCCCCATCAGCAATACTTGATTGACAGACTGAAAAAAATTCAAAATCAAGCTGCCAGATTTGTTAGCAACAACTATAATTCCTTTTCAAGTGTAACAGAAGTAAAACAAACATTGGGATGGGAGCCACTAATGGTGAGGAGGCAGAAACTGCGGCTTAAATTTCTTCATAGTATTTACTACAATAGAAATGCCATTAAACCCCTTGATTATCTCTTCGCACCAACGTACGCCTCAAATCGACGAGATAATTCACGGAAAATATTAGAATACCCCTACAAAACCCACTCTTTTGGTAGTTCCTTCTTCGTAAAAACAATACAGGAATGGAACTGTCTCCCGGACGATATCGTTAATGAAACTGATAATGAAACCTTTTTTTCTTCCCTGTAACAATGCCCACAATATCACTGCCAATAAGAATGGGTTGTTGTCTCGAAGCGTTTAGGTGTTTAAAATGTATGACTGTGTCATTGTTTATAATTTGTGTAATTCACTGTTATTCGAGTGTTTTTTTCTCTTAAAAGTATCTTGTGTATCGTTGTAGTTGTTGTAACTATTATATCGATTGTTAACTGCGCTATGTTATTACCCATGTGTACCTCCCCTACGCAATGCCTTACGGCGATGTAGGTGAAGTGTAAATAAATAAATAAGCGTACACGCGCGTCTGCCTGAGTATGTTTTGCAAAGAGAGAGAGAGGGAAGAATAAGGAGGAGGTAAATGGAAAGGAAAACGCAGGTGCTTGCATAGTTCTTATTCTATTTTTCTTTGGGGCCCTGAAACAATATTGTTGGGTCACCGGTAATTTTTATGAGAATGTATGTAAACTGGACGTGAAAATGAACTCCAAATTTCAGGAAAGTTAATCACATCGCAAAAAAATTGCTTTCTTTACTAGCTGGGCAGAAGCTGAGGCGTATGATGAACAACTGAAAGGATCCCTTACGCATTCGCCCAAGACAATTGAACCGCCTCCACCACCTCCACCACCACCACCATTGGCATTATCATCGGAGCTTGATAGATGAGTTTTTATACCACACGCCTGTCAAGGCCAGCGTCTTTGCAGATGCTGTGAGTGATGATGATGGTGATGATGATGGTGATGATGATGATGATGATGATGATGAGGAGGAGGAGGAGGAGGAGGAGGAGGAGGAGGAGGAGGAGGAGGAGGAGGAGGAGGAATTGTAGCTCAGCCCTCTGTAATGGGTTGTCAGATTACAACTACCCACTCGTTGCGCAGTTCACATGGTGTGACGCCTGACGCGACTATGTGCTTCTGCCACGCAATATAACGTGACTCTTTGCCCGACATGGCGAGTGTATAGGGTTTTTGTAGCGTTAGCTACACGTGCCTAGCCGGAGCCGATTTCGCGTGGATCCTTTTGAGCCGTGCTGCGCATGCGCGAGGATCAGTGTTGTCACACAGCTCGCTCACCGGAGCCGGCATCTCGCGAGCTCTCCGCCAACGCCACGCGCGGCTCGCCGCTGCTGGTCTGCGCGTTCGGGAGGAGTGGCGTCGTAGCCATGGCAGACACACTGGCACCGGCGCGCGCGCGCAGCTATTCGCCTTCGCTGTACAGTCGCCGTCTGACACTGCGCTGGAGCTGCTTGATAGCGCCTCTGACTGGCGTTTGCAGGTGGGTAACGCCATGGAGAAGGACAGCGCAAATGCTGCTCAACGGCGCAGAAGAGCCGAGAATCTTACCTCATCGGATCCCGAAGTAGTTGCCTGGCAATTAGCGGTTCAGCGTACGAAGAATGAACAGAAGAAAGCTAATAATCCTAGACAATCTGGAAAGCTGAGAATAATCAGCTGAACCTTTGCTAACGCTACGTATATCCTGGCATAGCCGAGCTAAGCTACTGCAAATTTTTTGCTAAGGCGTCTTGAAGCCCTGGTGTGAGCAAACAGAATACCTGAGTTCGATACCGACTTGAGCCCTGATTAATACTGCGCATTTTTTTTATTAAAGGCCACGATAGTTTTGCGCCGCACGCCGCGCTTCCCAAGGTCAGCGTCGGATGAGGAACTTAAGGCTTTCGCCATAACAATAAGAAAAAAAAGATGAGAGACCTAGAAAGCACAAGAAAATCAAGCAGCCCACAAAACACGCGCAAAGCAAAAAAAAAGAAAAAAAGCAAGCTCATTCACCCAAGCCAGTTGTCGTCGTTATAAAGAGTCAAGTAACAGACTCCGTGTTAGAATGTTTTGTCTTTATGCGTGCTTTCAGACTACGTGATGTTTCCTAGGCTGCAAAGAGTGCGTAACACAGCTCGCCTGTGTTCACTTCAAGAGAGAAAGTATTGCTTCAGGGCTCGGACACCAGGAAGGGTACGTAATTCCATCGTCGCTCGGCTTATAACAGGATGGAGCCGGTAGTTAGCGCGGATCCTGTTGTTCTAGTCGCCGGGGGTTCGCTCCTCCAGTTTTAACAGACAGGACAACAACGCAACCAGTTTACATTGCAGTAAGTGCACAGAGCACGCCATGGCTTTTATTTTCGTCATTCCGGCTCGCTAAAACAGCAACGAAACGAAGAAGTTTCCGGGTATTTATTTTTTTTCTTGCGTTCAAAACTACTAAGCAGTGACAGTGTTAGCTAGTACATTATTAAGCGAAGCACGCTGTTTGCGCACGATCACCTGCAGAGAACATCAGCGGTGGCGCGCAAAACAACCTACCTTGGAGAACCACAGCAATTCCTTTCGTTTATATTTCGTTTTCTCGCCCGTCCCTTTTTTTTTAATGCGTAGCTTTTCTTAGCAAACCTTTGGCACTTTGAGCGTTTCTATGTACGTATCTATCTATCTAGCCACCTACGTCTGGGTGCTCTCATGGTCGCCTCCTTAACTTAGTGCAGAGCAAAATTGGCACGGGTGGTTAAGAGGATTTGACAAATGTGACTGTCGGGTCATGACATGAATAACGTAAAAATCCTGTCACGTACGTCGTCACAACCCTTTCCTCCAGACACGTGCGGCACCTTCTCGTTTACCACGAGCCGCGGTGCACGGGTATGCGCCGTAGTCGATTGACAGTTCATACCTACCCAGAAAGGCACGAACAGAGATTGGTAATTTAAATGCGAGAGCGTTAAGAAAAATCACATCGGCAGCGTTGACCCAACGAATAGAAAGAATAAAAGTTAGGATCCCAGCAAGTATCGAACCCAAGCATTCTGCGTGGGAATCCGGTATTCTACCAAAGGGCTACGCCAGGTCAATAAACTGGTTGGTAAAAACTGCCTATGCAGGCCTGGTGTCGGTGCAAGGTCAATTGTGGTTGTGGTGCTGGCTATCTAATTTTACAAGAAAGCCATAAACACTACATAGGCGTCATATCAGATTAACGTCTGTGGTTCCAGCGTTGGCTCCGCTTTTATAGCAGTCTAATAAACATTACATTTGTATTCCGATGTGCACACAGCTACTACACTTACAAAAACACGCCGATCGACCTCGTAACGCTTGGTTTAAAGCCGTAAAATACAGGATAGAAGTACTCGCTGACTGCTTCGCATGAAACCTATCCCACAACGCGTGGGATCTGCCTATTTTTTTTCCGTCTTGTCTCCCGTTTGCCTAAAATCACATTTGTTTGTCTAAGGTCACAACTGCTTTTATTGCAGCTGTAGACCTCTGAATCGTTACTTCATTGTTTATAATGATAGTTTCAAAACGACAACAAATAAATGATTGAAATCTCTTCTCTTTTGTTTATTCCTAACTCCTTTTTTTTCACGCCATAAGTCTGATGCTATCAACGTTACAGGCAAGCTGTCCTCATTATTTTGCCGTAACGAAGTCATTTTGTCGTCCAACATTTGTGCTTCTCATAATGAGTTCAATTCCAGTTTATTAACAAACACGCTAGCACATAAAAGAATCATAGGCCATCGGGCATCTCGAAGTAAATGCGGAGGTGGTTTCGTAAGAAAAGTGGTGTGGGCACGAGTACAGTAAAAACAGCTAGAACACCTTGAGGAATAATATGCACAAGAGACTTGACCGATGAACTTTTCAGTTAAGGATACCAAGGCAGATACTTCAGTTTAATAGTAACCTGTGAAATTCCAAGGCATATCCACATAAAATGACATCTGAGCATGGCGTGGATATTGAGATATGCGCCATTAAACATGCAGTAAGAAATGCACTGTTGTTCCTGCTAGAATGACAGAAATCTGAGCTCGTTGGTAGGAATTAATGTTAAAAGACGGCAGGCATGCAAACACCAACGTCAAGCGAACACGGCGTTTGCGCTCTCTTGACCTCTCTATAGCGTCCGTGCTTGCACGTCTGCAGTTTTTAACACGTAAGTGTTTTATGCCGGGGTCTACCACGGCTCCACTGACGTATTTCCGTCACGGATATGACGTTGTAAAATATACACTAACATGTGGCAAAGAAAAAGTTCCTTTGCCGTGACTAGAACCTACGACCCCTCGCTCCGCGGCGCGGCGCGAAACCACTCGGCCACAGAGCGTACGTTCTTCAGCTTACTAACGACAAGCTATATATATACACCACTTACCGTCCGCGGTGCTCAGAGCTCGGTGGCTTCAGCGTGTTCTTGTTGGGTCATTCCACGCCAACTGTCCCAGTCGGGGCGCTCGACAAAAATCGATTTCTCTCAAAAAATCTGAGAAAATTACACACATATAGATATTAGTTCTACAGTATTTTCCCAAAATATTTTAAGCGGCAAAAATTTTTCGGGCGCGTGAGCGCCATCCGAACTGCTCGATATGGTGGAAAACCAGGTACGAAAGAAAAATTCGCTATAAATGTACCGTTGCACGCATTCATTCGAAACTTGCTTTTTTTGTGTTTTTAGAGCATTGCGCTTTTATGATAGGACAGTTGCTTAGAGTAGCTTTGTATTTTTCACTCCTTGGCGCGTAGGTAATATTGAGTAAATTACTGCGTTTTCGAGAATTTTTTCACAAAAGACGATTGTAGACCAAATACATCGATTATTTTTATAGAACTCTCCATAAAACGTACTATCTTCTAAAGTTTTTGTTTTGCCTCTGTGCAAAGCACAGGTTCTAAAATAAAATCCTGAACTTGGAAAACACGCTACATTGGCCTGTGTTCAGACGTCTGTAGCACCCTAAGGTGATCCAAGGAAAACAAGTAGAACAGCGCGTATGATTGAGAATCATAATAACTTCGTCCACAGAAAGTTTAATCGAGGTAGTTCTTGTTTTAGTCAAGAAAAAAATTTTTGAAGTTTAGACCCACCATTGCATTATTTTGCTATGGGGGAAGTGCAAACCGCATGAATTTATTGCATAAAAAAAAGAGGTAGTGTATTCGTAGCACATCGTTTTCAGCTCCTTTTGTTAGTACTTTATAATGTATATTACATATCAAGGAGATGATAAACAGAGGTAAAATATAACAATACCATTGGCCTAGATGCCGAAATTCCCCAATAATGAATCGCGTTACTTATTGCATTGTTTACGCACACCGGAGGCGGCGGCGGTGGCGCCGGACAGCTACGCCACAAAAATAGGCTGTTGCGATCTCATAACAGCTATAAAACAATGCATGTTACCAGACAGACAAGTTCTGCTTTAACCAAAACCTGCAACCATTCAATAAGGATGTGAAAAAATCACAGCATATCCACGGAGTGAATGATGATGAGTGGGCGAAGCTGCGGAGGTTCATCGGTAAACCGTGAATCTTCCGTGAATTCTGCCCAGTACATCATCACCGACGTGAGATCGGGCGCGTTTATACTAAAGGTTCGATGAGAGTTATGACGACTTGCAGCTCACTTTAATTTTACATGTACGCTGTGAATTTTCATTGTTTAGAAAACCATTGCTTTAGAAAACATCTGCCGTCTTTCGTTAAGCAGCTGGCGTCTTTTCGTTTTGCTTTAGAAACATCTGGCGTTCTTTCGTTTTGCTTTTAGAAAACATCTGGCGTCTTTCGTTGGTTTATTTCATCAATCAACGGCGTTTTGAACAAAATTTTTATTGTTTAATCACGCACAGGAGAAATCGCACCAGGCACTACCTTGGAGGTAAACAATGGCTGCTAATGGGAATGAGAGACAGAAGAAGTCGGCTTTTAGCAAACACTTACACTTCTACTTCTACTAACGTTTCCTACTGGAACATGCCAATGGCTGCTAACGGGGAATGAGAGACAGAAGAAGTCGGCTTTTAGTTAACGCGCACGCTGCGAATTTTTTATTGTTCAACAACGCACAGGAAAAATCTCCCACCGGCACCACCTTGCAGGTCAAGATCTGGTACTAGCGTTACGACTGGTTACGCACTACGACTACTACGACTACGAGAGACGAACGGGTGCCGCCTTAAGGAGCTTCGCCCCTAAAAAGCGTGGCATATCCCATCCATAGTGTCACGGACGACGGACGGAATGCGTGAATATGCGGTGCGTTGTGAGGCGTTCGTTGCGGATTACTTTGATGAACTCTGTTTGGATCCGCTATAAATGACCACGCTCACGCCTCCTTTCTTCGGTTTCATGAACTTTGAGACTTTACTTATCTTGACGCCAATTTATTCTCAGAGTCGCATGCAATAGGTAACGCGATTCATTATTGGGGAATTTCGGCATCTTAGCCAATGGTATTGTTATATCTGTACCTCTGTTTATCATCTCCTTGATATATAATATACATTACAAAGTACTAACAAAAGGAGCTGAAAACCATGTGCTACGAATACACTACCTCTTTTTTTTGTGCAGTAAATTCAGTCGGTTTGCACTGCCCCCATAGCAAAATAATGCAATGGTGGGACTAAACTTCAAAAAATTTTTTCTTGACTAAAACAAAAACTACTTCGATTAAACGTTTTGTGCACGAAGGTGTTATTATTCTCAATCGTATGCGCTTTTCTGCTTATTTTTTCTTGGACCACCTTAGGGTGCTACAGACGTCTGAAGATAGGCCAATGTAGTGTTTTTTCCAAGTTCAGGATTTTATTTTAGATCCTGTGCGCCGCACAAAGGCAAAACAAAAATTTTAAAAGATAGTACGTTTTATGGGGAGTTCTAAAAAATAATTGATATATTTGGTCTACAATCGTCTTTTGCAAAAAAATTCCCGAAAACGCAGCAACTTATTCAAATTTACCTACGCGCCAAGGAGTGAAAAATATAAAGCTTCTCTAAGCAACTGTCCTATAATATAATCGCAATGCTCTAAAAATACAAAAAAGCGCGTTTCGAACGAATGCGTCAAACGGTCCATTTAAAGCGAATTTTTCTTTCGTACCTGGCTTTCCACCGTATCGAGAAGTTCAAATGGCGCTCACGTGCCTGAAAAATTTTTGCCGCACAAAATATTTTGGGAAAATACTGTAGAACTAATGTCTATCTGTGTGTGATTTTCTCGGATTTTTTCAGAGAAATCGATTTTTGTCGAGCGCCCAGACTGGGACAGTTGGCTTGAAATGACCCTGTTATCACTGGCGAGATGGCGCGAAGAGAGCGCAGGGCGCGCTGCAAAGGTCGTCGCCCCGCGCATAGCGATGCGAGCGCGCTTCCACAGCGGGTGTCTCTCGTGCGCACGCGCTTAACTCGTGATGAGGGCGGTTTGTACGTCTTGTCATTTCACCGCAATTATCCGTTGACGTTACAGAGAGCACGAAGGTCACTTCGCTTGCTGCAGCGGCCGCGTTTCCGAAAGCAGCGCGCTGCTCCCACACAAAGAAGTAAGAATTGTGACAATTGTTAGTTCGCGCTCGCCCTGTGTATGTTCTTTTCGTGCGTCCTTTCTGCTTTAGAGCGCGCTGAAAGTTTCGAGCTGCTTGCCGTTCTTCGCGTGACATAACAATTTGTTCTTGTAGCATTCATTCCTTCGCCCTTGTGGCGAAACAATGCAAAATAAACGTTCAAGTACTCCTGTGAAGACATGTTTCACTTTCGTGTTATACCTATTCCTATGAAAGGGGGATCAGCCATGTATTTTTTTATCATGTTCCCGTTACTTTGGCAACAAAATGCGCTTTTGGGCGCGGAAGGACACAGGTATCTCGAACGCCCTGGTATTTCGAAGCACATTTCTGGAATGAATATTCCAAAACATTCGCTCAGCGTGGATGCGCCTTGCGATCTCGCTGGACGCACCTCCTCAATCGCAACATGTACCGCAAATTACAAACTGAATACAAAACAAAATGAACAAGTGATTCTTAGATAATTAACTATATTTCTTACCGTGACTGTCCTAATTGCGGGCGTCAGTCGTTTCACCAGCTTTCATCGTTTCTTAAAAAAAAAGGATTATCCTTTAGAATAGTCGGCAATATCCCAAATAAAGACTGGGGTATTATGAGCGCCTGCGGATTTTGGAACAAACTAATAGCAATAGTTTTAACAGATCGCACATATACAATGACGGAACGCCCACGATCACGCAGCTCGTTCTATACGCGTTCAGCAACTCGTTCAGCAGCCGTTGCCAGAACTGCAAAAGGCACAGAAAAATCACTTCCGCCGTCAACGGTACTAGTCAATGGCACACGCGTCTATTCACTAACCTCGTCGTGCATAAACTTCGGAGGTGGCTATATAAAACGTGTTCGAAAGAAAGTGACCATCCACTGACTTCGCTGTGCCGAGCGCCATAACCATCATGCAGCCAAAAGGTAACTGTTTTTCCTGCTTTTCCCCACTGCGCCGTGGCATCTTGAAACAAGCGCCAGAGCTCCAACCTCGCTCCCCTCAGCTGCGACATGCTCTGGTTGCAGCTGCACCCTGCCCTGGAAAATGCGCGCAGTACACCGGGCATTAGACACTTCCAAGATAGTCACGCCTTTCAGTTATTTGATTTCCTGAATCTCTAAGAACATTATCTATCTATCTATCTATCTATCTATCTATCTATCTATCTATCTATCTATCTATCTATCTATCTATCTATCTATCTATCTATCTATCTATCTATCTATCTATCTATCTATCTATCTATCTATCTATCTATTAGATGCGAAGTATCTTATGGCGGAGTTACATCCGGTGGTGGTGGTGGTGGTGTGCGGCATGACCACTCTTACACCACACCCCTCTACCCTCAACTCTCCACTTCCCCTCTCCCCTCCCCCTCCCCACTTTCCCTCTCCCCTTTCCCCTCTCCCTTTCCACTCTTCCTCCGAAACGCGGGCTAGACATGCCGAAATTCCCTCCTGCGCAACGCCGCGATGAGCACCAGCGCATGCGCGTCCCCTCCCCCTCTC